>NC_044057.1:22836382-23136382 GCF_902167405.1 Gadus morhua
GGTGTGTGTGTGTGTGTGTGTGTGTGTGTGTGTGTGTGTGTGTGTGTGTGTGTGTGTGTGTGTGTGTGTGTGTGTGTGTGTGTGTGTGTGTGTGTGTGTGTGTGTGTGTGTGTGTGTTGACAGCATTGGGTCGACGTTGTGCTGTCACTGACCACACATCTCACAGTGGAGACAGATTGTGTTTGCACGTGCGATCTAATTCCATCTATTTCTAATACTAATGTTGTTTATTTAAAGATAATGATTGCATTTGGTTTTTTTTCTTATTTCTATCCTTCCTGGAAGTCGATATCTTGTAAATAATCGGAGACGGGAATTCAATATGTTAGTTAACTATTAATAGAACGGCCCAAGGTAGCCCAACAGGTAATGAAATCGGCAGCACATTGAGGTGTGTGTGTGTGTGTGTGTGTGTGTGTGTGTGTGTGTGTGTGTGTGTGTGTGTGTGTGTGTGTGTGTGTGTGTGTGTGTGTGTGTGTGTGTGTGTGTGTGTGTGTGTGTGTGTGTGTGTGTGTGCCAATGCGTGTGTGAGCGTTTCAGGGCATTGGCGTAGGCTACTATTTGGAAACGCGTTTCTGTGTGTTGCATATTGGAACGTTAGATAATCCTAAATAAAGTTTGACAGCATGTAGGTTATGCTCGTTTGACTATCGTATTGACTGTCTGCAAACCACACATACGCGCGTGTGTGCGTGTGTTTCAACAGAAGCCGATTGATATATTTGTAACTCTCCGCAGTTAGATTGGCAGTTCATCGGTAACAATCATATGCATCGACCATATTGCTTTAGTTTACTATTGGACCTGACAGGCCGTTATGTTCTCGTAGCCCTCACGTGGTGCTGTTTACTCTTCACTTTGCAATACAGAAACGCAGCAAATCAAGTCTGACCACAAATGACTGCGTTGCCCCGCGCCTGAGATTTTTGTCAAAAAACGAAATAAGATTTTCAAGGAGCCAACGGTTATTCTACTGTCGTCGTCGTCGTCTCCCCTCCCGTACACGGGACACTTCCGACGCAGGCTTAACAGTAGTACGGTCCACTGTACACACTGTTACCACCGATGCGTAACGCAATGCACGTTGCGAGCAACGTTCCGATCCAAGCACATTCCCGCGATGCCAACAACACAAGCATAACCCGCCAGCGGCTCACTTTTGCTGCCCACTACAAGTTAACTAAGTGCCTGCAAACCTCCTAAGCAGTACTCCTCCTCTCGAAGATGGCTTTAACACAGGCTCTTTGTAGACAAGCATAACCCCTGAATCAAATGTAAATGCTGAATTGCTGTGACAAAGTAAAATCAACGTTTTTGTTTTTGTTTGATTCGATTTTTTACAATTGCCCGGTGCGCTGCACACTTTGGACTGATTATAACATTAAAAGTGTTTTCCTCAAGCCCACCCGTTAGGTCTGAGTTAAATCCCCCATGTTCGATTACACTCAAGTCAACGCTTTGTCAAGTGGATTATTATAGCCTAAAGGATTTGTGTTTCACATTAAACCTCCTCCCACTCCCCCAGTTTTTTGATAAATGTAAAATCGTGAAGTTTGAGTGAAGAAAGATGTTTCCAAAGATGTTGGCAAACTCCTCTGGCTCGCCCCAAGAACACGTCGTGCACCATAATATAAACAGCCGACATTGGGGTGTTGATCCACTTTCACAACATTTTGTTTTCTATTCCTCTCCGCTCCATATGTTTGCATACAGTCTGCAACCAGCTCTCGCTAGGTCGGGTGCAAAATCTCCCAACCATTTTTGATATTTAACTTGTCACCACAGCAACGTGGTAGTCACGTGCTGTAACTGCATCAGCCCGCTGCTGTGAAGCTTCTCCTCTTAATGGCAAACGTGTTGCTACATACCTAGTGAGGCGACCGAGCTAACGTGTGTGTTTATTGTCCCTCCTGGAGGCCCTATCTGCAATGCAGCATCCTACCTGTCGCCTTGGCGGTGCAGACGGAGCCTGGCGCAGAATGACACATTCAAATCTCTGTCCCCCAGCGCTCCTCTGCAAGACCAAGCTCTGAAACCACTGCTCCACACGCACACACTCACAGAGAGACATGTGTATATGCATGCACACACACTATAGCCACACATGCATATAGATACTTGTGCACACTCACACGCATATGGACGTGTCAACTCCGCTAAGAGTAAATAATGACACCAAACCTTGTGTGTGTGTGTGTGTGTGTGTGTGTGTGTGTGTGTGTGTGTGTGTGTGTGTGTGTGTGTGTGTGTGTGTGTGTGTGTGTGTGTGTGTGTGTGTGTGTGTGTGTGTGTGTGTGTGTGTGTCCGTCCAGCGGAGATCCAGCACTGTCTGGTGAGCGCGGGGGACGTGGGCTGCGGCGTGTTCGAGTGCTTCGAGAACAACTCGTGTGAGATCCGGGGTCTGCAGGAGATCTGCATGACGTTCCTGCACAACGCCGGAAAGTTTGACTCTCAGGTAATGGAGTGCGCCCCCGTAGCCCCCCCCCCCCCCCCCCCCCTCCCTTGCGCTGCGTCACGCGCTCGCCATGCGGCCCGCTGACGTGTTTACGGGCCTTTAATCACGATGAATAGTTGACTCGCACTATTTGTTCCCATCAGTGTAACATTCAATCTTCCTGCCAAAAGAGATTTGGTTGTTTTTTGTTTTTTTCAAAAGTACACACACGCAGAGACACATACCCATATACACACATACTCACAGACACACAGACACACATACACACACAGGCACAGGCACGCAACCTTACAGAACATCTCTTTGGTTCACTGGTGCTGGACGGGTGTGTGTGTATGCAGCCCGGGCCAGGGTTAGCCAGCTGGCCGTCTTCCATGGTCAGCTCGCCTTTCATTTGGTTAGACGAGGGCCCGGGTCCAGCCCTCATCCACCCGGGCCCCGCAGCGCTCACCGTGTCCGTCAGCCTCACATATTGGACCCATGGAGAACCCAGGGGTTAAATTTAGCCCATTTTATTAGATGGTTATATGCTTCAGTAAAATCGTACACCCCCTATTTCGCCACGAGCAGCTTCTCAGAAAGTCTAGCTATTACTCTCTAACAAAATGTTGAGTGTAGCAAGAGCACACACACACACGCACACGCACACGCGCACGCGCACACTCGCACACTCGCACATCGATAAAAGAGTGCTTGATGCTCACAAGTAACGCAGTTACATTAATGCAATAACCGACCAACAATGAAAAGGTCGCTTTTGTGTTGAGCTCATGGAAAAAATTCCTCACAATCCTTGCTATGAATTCCATGCGGTCATCAGCTGCAGAACCCCAGACTTAACAGCCGTGAATCTGTGTGTGTGTGTGTGTGTGTTTGTCTGTGTGTGTGTGTGTGTTGGTGTTTGCGTGGCCACATGTGTTTGTGTGTGGGTTTTTGCGTGTGTGTGCGCGCGCGCGTGTGTTTGTGTGCTGCAATGCACAGGGAAAGTCCTTCATCAAAGATGCTCTAAAGTGCATGGCACACGGACTCCGGCACAAGTTCAGCTGCATCAGCAGGAAGTGTGTGTCCATCAAGGAGATGGTGTTCCAGCTGCAGAGGGAGTGCTACCTCAAACACAACCTCTGCTCCGCCGCCAAGGAGAATGTCGCCGTCATGGTGGAGATGATCCACTTCCAGGACCTCTTTCCTAAAGGGTGAGTGTGCCACACACGCTTGCATGCGCCTGCATGTGGCATTCCCCTAGCTGCCCCTGAATGCCATCACACAGAGCCATGCATGGCTACGCCTGCATGCCAGCTCACATAGACTCGCACAACTCAAATGCATACACGTCATGAAGTCAATGCTTCACTTTATTCCCCGCACCACCATTAACTTTGATGTTATTTTCCGGTATCCATCCCTGTTTCCTTGTTGTGCTCTGAGGTACATTAACAACCGTCGAGACATTGTGTCGTTGTTGATAGTCATGCTGTGTTTGCAGGTGCCGTCTATGCATACATGACGTTGTGATTGAGTTTGTTTTTTTGTGTGTTTGTGCGCCCAGGCCGTACGTGGAGCTGGTCAACATCCTTCTGAGCTGCGGCGAGGAGGTGAAAGAGGCGTTGACCCACAGTGTGCGTCTGCAGTGCGAGCAGAACTGGGGCGCCCTGTGCGACAGCCTGAGCCTCTGCTCCCCCCTGACTACTGCCCCGGCCCCCCCTGCTGTCGCCGCCGCCGCCGCCGCCGCCGCCGCCGCCGCCCCCGCCTCGGAGCACCGCCGGCAGGCGTCTCCGCCTTCGCACCCCGACCCCAGCCACCCACGCCCGCCTCGGCAAGGAGACAAGGACAAGCCCGGCAAGGGCGGTTTGAACGCCCACCCCCGCAACCGCAGCCAGGGTCCCCGCCGGCAGAGCCCAGAGGCTGGGCTGGTGTCGGAGCAGGAGGCCCCAGGGGCCGGGGACATCCGGAGGTGAAGAACCCAGGTGCTCCACCTTCCCCCCCCCCCCCTCCCTGAGCAGAAGGAAGCTACCCTCACACATCCCTCTCCAGTCATTCCAGAAGCCCCCCTGGTGGTCAACTTGCAGGGTCCTTGTGGTGTAGCTCCTACCGTTATGCCAGATTGCTTTGGTTTTCCGTTCATGACTGAATAATTATGATTATTGTTAGTATCGTTAACTCGTTTCAATTGACTAGAATTACCTTGGCTCTCGTATAGCGTTTCTTAAATCCTACCTACTTGCGTCTGATTTGATTACAATTTGTATTATTTATTTTATCCTTTATGCAATGTTGAAATATGAAAAATGTACATAGAAATATACTTATCTATATTTATATAAACCTGTATAAATACAGTTAACACATGCAGTACTGATACGCTATATACAGAATTGTATATAATACCCTGTCCAATCACACGTCCCAAGCCTGTAGATATGTAACATACAGGGTTAAATACAAAATTGTACAGGTTTGAAGTCCAGTTCTGGCACATAGCAGTATATATAGCCCGGCGTGAGAGTCTATGGCCATAGGCGGCCACAAACTTGTAGTAAAGTGTTGAAGTGAAACAGCACTCCAAACAAGAATGCATATATCATACAAACGATATGCTGTTATAACTAAGATTTAACTCGGACACCACTTTCTGAAGCTTCTCCGAAGGCGAGACCAATTTAGGAGAGACTTAGTATCCATCCAATTTTTTCAACAACCTCTGGTTTGAAAAGGGTTAGTTATACCATCAAGAATAACTCATCTTTGTGAAAAACAGAATGTTAATACACGGTAATTCAAACTGACCACCCCTGTGAAATGAACACTGAGCAGAAATATCTTTGGAAACTATTTTTGTGACGTTGATGGTTAACTGTTATTTCACGGTCATATTCAAGAGACCGGTCCGTATAAGCTATGTGTTTGCTCTTCCTCCTCCTGATGGCTTGTTATCATCCAATGGCAACACGGAGAGGGTGAGTCATGGCACCACTAAGACTCCACAGTGATCCTCGCATGTCGTCACACGGCAGCCTCTATTGTGAACTCTCAAACGCATATCAAGGTGCCTAGACATGGGATAAGGCGATTCATCTGAAGGAGAAACGGGTGATGGGACGCGAGCAGGAGGGGGAGGGGTATGTCTGTCGCTCTCAGCAGGGGTTCGCTGATTTAGAACTTTTTTTTTTCTTTTTTTTTTTTTTTTACACACAATGTTTGGCTTCAGAAATCTTACTTGGGATGCATATCGGTGACATCTTGGCACAGTGCAAACAAACAGTCAATACACACACACACCTGGTCAATAAATAATTACTCTTGAGTCTTTTCTGTTTGTGCTTGTATGACAAATAACCAAGTCCACATGACCAAATTTGACTATTTCCTTTTCCTCTTGCCTGGTTCTGGGTCTCGGTGCTCGAGATGCCGCTGGTCTCCAGCTCTCCTCCTTATTAGCTTGTATTCCTGCGGAACCATCTTCCCTCCGACGCGGTCCGGACTAGACTTGAAGGCATGCTTGTGTCCCTCTCCCCCCCCCGACCCACCCCTCCATCCCTCCAGAACCACAGCCCAGCGAAGACCCAGGAAAACTGGGTTAAATCCACAGACAGCAGCCCATGGTGCTGTTATTCTAAATGTTATATTTACCATGGCCACCAGAGAATTCCTCTGGTCTGTGGCCAGCGGGCCAGACTCATAGCGGGCAACAGAAGACACCGGGGAGGCTCACAGCGTTGCTTACTCCACTAACTCTGCGTCCCTTGTCCCATCATACGATTCTCAGTTCCCCCCCCCCCCCCCCCCCTCATCCCCTTGTTTTTAGGTTCCCGCTTCCAGGCACTTGGCAGCCATTTGACCATTTTAGGGCCGTCACATGCTGTGAATGTTTTCTATCTTTGCTCCGCATGTTGTAGTAGAAGTCACGGTGGTTGCTGAGACTAAATGCGGAGACTAGTTTACATGTTCTGGCTCCTCTTGAAGGGGGTCCTAGTTGTACTTTCTTAAAGAGGACATCTGTCCTAAGCTTTTTACTATACGTGCCCCGATCGAGTGAGAGACTTTTTTCTGAGTATGGGAGAGGTTTTGAGGGTGGGGGTGATTCGGGGCGGGGGAGTCATTACCAATGTTTTTTTTGTTTTGTTTTTTTTACTTTCTGATGGCTACTTCTTCTTTCTTTCTTTTCCTTTTAAACTGTTGGATTTTGGGGTAATCCCCAGGATTTATGAAACATAAGCTAATCGTTTTGAGAATGTACTGTAAGTTTGTAAATTCACAATTGTTTTAGGTTTGCATTAATAGGTTTGATATTGGCTCTTGTAATATCCTGATTTTACTTTTTTTTTTCTTGTTTTGTTTTCCTAGGGAAATAAATGAACATGTCTCTCGCCCGTCCATTGTTGTTAGCTCTCCATCTCTGCTTCTCTCCTTCTTTTCCCTCTCTTTTATTTGAATCTTTATTGAATGTGTAGTCCGACATAATGTGCTCTCTACATGGTCCTGAAGTCACACTAAGACCAGGGGCCCAAATGATCATAAACTCTTTCAGGACTTAATGGCGAGTTCATATGTATCTCTTATCATTAAAACATTAGTTTTTTCTTTTGGCCTGTAATTTCATTTGTTTTTGTTTTCCTTTGAATGTGTTATTGTAAGCACCAGTGGTAAAAAACCAAGTACCGATATTTGTAACAGAATAATAAAAACTACGTGGGTAGTATTTACCCTTCATTTGGTCATGTTGTTTGTGTGAAAGCCAACGTTGACAGTTTGTGGAAAGATGAGTAAATAGATAGGGTTGAGGTTAGTATTTTCTCCTTTCAGATAGATTGAAATAAAAAGATGGGTGGATAGATAACGATAGATCGATTATAGATCCAGTTACCATCGATTTCTCTGCATCCTATCAGACTTTGAGGTTAAGGCTGTGTTTAAAGTTCTCCAGACTGGACAAGTCCAAGCCTATTCAGGAGGTCTAAACAATTACGTCAGTGACTCTGGATTGTGTGAAATGCTCTGGCTCTATCAAGGACATAAGTTTTTATGAGTTGCCAAAGCATTGTATATATCCTGAATAAACATTTATACAACACTTAGACTTTGCAGTACAGGCCTCAAAATTAGACTTTTACTCATTCTAATGTTTTCAGGTACACGCCCAATGTCCAAATATGGGGATAATAAAATACCCTTCCCCTCATTTGTTTGTATTTAGGCCTAGATGTTTTTGCTTCACTGACTAAATAAAAATGTATTAATAGTAAATCTATTAAGATATAGGCCTAGTGCTAAGAGATAAGTTAATTCGAAATCTGTTATTATATTGAAGGCTCTATGACAGTATTAAGTGATTAGATAAGCACCTCAATGTTAAACCCACAGATGACATCCTTCCTAATGAATAGCCTCTAAAGTACAGTATAACAGAGCCAACTCAGATACTGGACGCCTTGCCTGTACATGTTATGAGGCCAAACGACCACTAGATGGCAACCTTTCCCTAATAATCTGCACCTGATAACCAAACCGGATGACGGTAAGAAAGGGGAATAGCATTACCTGGCATTCTATCGCTTGTTATTCAGTTGTTTTTATTTAAAGATTTAGAGTTTTTACCACTTCCAAATATGCAAATAGATAAAGAAAAAATATGGGACACAACGAGTTTTACAACGCAAACCTTGAGATATGAAACTATTGAGACTGTTATAGATATATATGAGACATCGAATGTAGACTTATATTGCACGGACACACTTTGCTACAGTGCCTACTAGATTTCAACGAAGCACCGAGTCCGACACGACTGCCTGGACAAACGTCTGCGTCCTAACAACCAGACATCGGCCTGCTGGGGCAGGTCGGTATGGCAACGCTGGAGTGATGACGATGTGGCCTGGAGAGGAGTCGTGTCTCTTGGCGAGGAGATGAAATCTGAGCCGTTAAGGTCCAGGTGCTCGCTGATAGCTGTCCGGGTGTTCCGGTGTCGACTAATGAATGACTGACCTCCGGGTTTCAGGGATGAATATTTTAAGGACTTTTAGAATGGGGGGGGGGGACATTTTAGAATGTAGCGTCGTGTTTTGTTCGATTCCTTTTCACGTGTTGGACCTCAGGGTACACGTTTTTTATTCTGCGATTGTTATTGGTAGGCCTATTTTAGTTTTTTATTACCGTGTAGGCTATTTGAAGGAAATGTAAATGTAGACTATCCATTCCCGACTGCTGCATTTGTTTGACATGATAATGTTACAGTTTACATCTTAAGCTGATACAGGATGTTGTCAGAATGGTGGTCACAATAGTGAAACCTTAAAGCTTGACAGGTTTGGTTCTCTTGGGATTTCAAAGTCTCCTGCACTCAAAATGAAACAGAGTTTTTTCTCCTTTAAGTATGATATATTTTGAATATACAGTCTACATTACAAAATTGTTGTTTATATGTTTGAAGTGTCCTTAGTAGGCCAAATAGTAACCAATTCTGTCTCACACACACACACACACACACACACACACACACACACACACACACACACAATTGATGATTTGAGTATGCTGCTCCGAAACTACTAACTAGCTATGCTGGGAACCAATGTCATGCATGCAAAAAAAAGGGAAGGAAGATTAAAACTTGTGGCTTAGCCAGAGCATGGCTGGAAGTACCCGGACAGTGCCTGCAGCACAGTCAAATAAGACCTACATTACAGAGAAGTAACTTGCACAAGGCTAACAATACTTCTTTACTTGACCCATGATCCATGTGCACACACGTTTCTTGCTGGCCAAAAGTGTTCTCGCTATTTCTGCACCGTGTTATGAGCCACTGCTGGAGTCAGCCCCATAATGTTGATGCTAGCACCAATGTCAGGGCCAGGAGTCCGCCCTGAGCCAGCTTTTCTCTTCACTTCCGGTAAACATTCGTTATTCCAAGAAAACAATGTATTTGGGTTGAAGTGCTCCTATTTTACAACCAGGTGTGATATTAATTAGTGTAGATATACTCCCCTAGTGGCATCACACATGGGAGTTTCAGATCCATATATATGTTAGATAGAACAACGACACCAGCCTAGCCATTGAAGTGTACCAACTTGTGTGCTGATCTATCTGTCATACATACGGGCGGACCTGTTGTTAAAATAATGACCCCTTAATGCAGGTCTTGATCATGGGAAGACATTTAGTTTCCATACACATACAGCCAACTTCCAACCATCTTCTGTGAAACAATAGGGGAACCTCATTCAAAGCCACAAAGGGAGAGTCTCTCTTTGTTGCAGTAAATTACATCATACAAAGAGAGTTTGCACAAAAGGCTGAATAAGTCAAAGAATGATGAAATAATAAAGATCACACAATTGATGTGATTCAATTAAGAAGACTATGTGTATCAAACCGTAACTCTTGTTGTAAATGTCCTCCTGATCTCTATAGCTCTCCATGTGTCTTCTCTGGGCTGCCATGGGAATGCTGAAGGTCCAAAAGTACCATGCACAAGGGCATCAAGATACTGACAGACCATCTCGTTCTGACTGACCGCATGTACTAAGGTTAAGGGCTGAGACTTTATTTTGTCGTTTAGCAGAAACTTTAGTCCAACACAACTAACAAATGGGGTTGAAAACAACACAATCAAACAATCAATATGGGAGCTTAACTACAGCTCAAGTAGTACTAGTTGTTGGGTAGTTATTAAACAGTGAAATAGTATTATGAATATGTTACGTATTTATGCCTGGGAGATATTGAAAAATGTATAATCCCGATGACATCAATTATATCATGAGTTATCAATACCATCTCAACAGTCTAACTGTAGGACATCAGTGATGTATACGAAAATAGTTATCAGCCTTTAACTAGTTATCCATTCTCACTAATGCTTCAAACCTCACATTTGATCACTCTCAGGGCATATTTCATGACAATTCAAAGTCAATAAATGATTATTACGAATGCTTTTAAGCTCTAGTAAGTATTACCTAGCCTTGGAAATACTAGTGTTACACTATAAAAACTATGAGGCCAATCAGTGAATAACACTGTTTAGAATATGAATTGGCTTTAGATCACAGGGTGGAGCATACTCCATATAGATAGGGTTGAGTTGATGCTACTGTTCTTTAAGATCG
The DNA here is from genome assembly GCF_902167405.1 of Gadus morhua. Taxonomy (NCBI): domain Eukaryota; kingdom Metazoa; phylum Chordata; class Actinopteri; order Gadiformes; family Gadidae; genus Gadus; species Gadus morhua. The sequence goes on from NC_044057.1 coordinate 22,846,946, forward strand.
TAGTGTGTGTATCTATAAATGAACCTGATAAGAGTGTTTGTGATGGGCTGCTCTGCCCTAAGGGGGAGTAGCGTTGGGACAAGCAGGCCATAGCTAACAAGGGGGGCAGTGTTCAACGTGTCTCATAAGACTGAAGCATAAGACTCTATGTGAGCTCATCCTGTTACCAAGAAAGATCCCCCCCCCCAACAAACACACACACACACACACACAGTAGTGCGTTAGTAGTATTAGGTGGTATTGTTATTTGTAGCCTATTACTATTTTTATGAGCATCAACTATGAGTTATTGGTGTGAGTAGGACATGATGTTTTCCCTATGAGTGTTCATGTTAGCATGTGTGTGTGCTAGTATATGCATGTGTCTGACTGTGTGTGTGTGTGTGTGTGTGTGTGTGTGTGTGTGTGTGTGTGTGTGTGTGTGTGTGTGTGTGTGTGTGTGTGTGTGTGTGTGTGTGTGTGTGTGTGTGTGTGTGACGTATATATCACCCTAGCACCAAACATGCTAGGATACGATGTGGTAGCAGTGGGTAAAGGGAGACAGAACAGGCTGCCGTAGCTCGCAGCGACTGAGGCGAAATGCATCAAGCTCTGCAGCTCGATTACAAGCCAAAAATAGCAGCGGCTTATTTTTAATGAGATTGCATCGCCGCGCTGCTGTGGGCTCGGTTTTTAGCTGTCAAACAAAGGGTGTCATTTAATCTATCTATCATTTCTCTTTATCAATCTCATATATGTATTGATCTAGTTTTACTGTGGGCTACACCTATTACCTATCTATTTATCAATCTCCACTGTATTCATCTCATATAACTAGATTGCAACTGTATATCTACTATATATATCTCGAATGCAGGCCTACTGTGTCTGTGTCTACTGTTTGTCTATCTATCTATCTATCTATCTATCTATCTATCTATCTATCTATCTATCTATCTATCTATCTATCTCTATCTATCTATCTATCTATCTATCTATCTATCTATCTATCTATCTATCTATCTATCTATCTATCTATCTATCTATCTATCTATCTCTATCTATCTATCTATCTATCTATCTATCTATCTATCTATCATTTCAAGGTATCCGTGTTTTATACGCTAAGCTCTTTCTGCGGATGCACTAATGGAAAATAGTCATTCAAACTACTCCTCTCGAAGAGAATATCCTTGGTTCCGAATGTCTTGATTTTCCTACCGCACATTTACAACAAGCATTAGGGTTCACATTTAAATCCCCGTGTGGCTTTGATTGCACAACTCTAATTCTCATTCAAATGAAGATCGATGGTCAAGAAAATGTTAGTTGGTCCGTGACTTTATATTGCTTTATTACACCCCTTGCGTGTATCCGAAGGCATCCATATTTGGAAAGGCAACGTCTCAATATATTTGCCATTCATTGAAAAGGAGTGCTGTGGGCGTGTCCTCAAAACACATATCCAATTAGATGTGATTCGTCTGCAAAAGTGGGCGGGGATGGAAAGGGAACCCCTGGTAGATTCGGGCCGGGGCGGGGCTAGAGACGGAAGTGTTTCCCGACTGGCCCAGCTGTCATTTAGAAGAGAAGAGACCATTTACACCGGCTGCCCACGAAATGCAGAAAAGGGAAAAAAGCTAAGAGTATGGCAACATCAAAACGATAAGGTCATGTCACCAAATTAAAGGTAGTTATGCTCGGTCTATTTTGTGATACTCACGTTTATCAATCTAATTGAGGCGAAGGCAGATGTACCCATTTTCAGAGCTACTACGATGCGAAGGATTGGTAAGGCTTGTATGACATTGAACATACAGGACACGAAACCGAAGAGGTCGTTTAAAGAGCCATACACCCTTTACAACTTGTGTCCTGGAAAACTCGGCCGTCCTGCAACCGATAAGGCTTTCTATTGCATGCCTTTTATGAACAACGTCGTAGCGAATTGTGCGAATATTTCCCGACGTTGTTCCACAACGACGATAAAACGTACATTAACGTCGGTGTGGTAGCGAATAGGATATCGTCCTAGCCTATTGGCGTGCAGGGAAAGGGAACTACCCGATTTTCTGAACAGGCAAGAAACGTCATCAACATTTTCCTCTATTTAAACGGTGGCGAATGAAGAGGTCATTGCTTTAAAAAGGGCAGATTTATTCGGTAGGTTTCATCGCATTGACTCGTCGACTTCGCTTTAGCGTTTACCGATGCGTCGCGGTGCACGGTCGGGCTACAAAATCGTGAATTGCAAACGGAATGATTCATATGGCACATGGAAGGTGGCGGAGCAGCTGTTAGCTTGTTACTAGCCGCATAACGACCTTTGGAGACGTCGTCTTCACTAGCTCAAGCTGTTAGCTGCGTTCGTCGTCAGCCTATGGTGGTTCGTTTGGGTGTTTTCCACGTTGGCTTACAGTGACAGTAGTTTCTCATCTAGGCCTACCGCTTGCTAAACGAGTCAATGATTTAATCTCATTGATTGCATCACAAGACTAAGCAGGGTGCAGCTCTCGCCGAGCCGCTGCAGTTAGTGTAGCTTGTTTTTAAGCAAAGGCCAAATTTAGGTGTTACAACACCCATTGCGTTTTTTTCCTCCATCCATCTTACTCCTCTCCCTCTTCTGTTATTACAGGGTAAAGAAGAAACGTCGAAGGCAACAAAAAAAAACGTTTTTGAGGACTTCTCAGCTATTATAAATGGGGGACTACGGGTTTGGAGTTCTGGTGAAGAACGGCAGTGGTAACAAGTCTGCTTTCCCTGTAAGGATCCCTCCACACCTCCAGCCCCCTCACCACCCTTCCAACCCTCCCAGCCCCCCTTCCTTCGTAAATAACACCTGCTCTTCCAATGGGGGCAGTGCTTGGCTCTTCCCTGCAGTAGCCCAACACAGTAACATGCAAGATGAGATTCTGGAGGCTGACAAGTCCAAGGCGTTGGACCTCCAGGACATGCCGGAGAAGTCTCAGGGTCAGTCCCAGTCCCTCGCCCCGGCCCAGCAGGAGGCCGGCAGTGGTCTAGGGGACCTGGAGGGAGGGCTGCCTGATGACACGCTGGAGAAGGGCTCCTTGGAGAGCAGCGCGGGGAAGGACAAGCTTAGGATGGAGTCGCCGGTGCTGGGCGGGTTCGACTACCAGGACACCCTGGGGATGGGCACTAGCTGTGCGCCCTCCACCTCGTCCACCTCCTCCCTGACGAGCTTCAACAACTGGTCCGCCGCCGTGCCGTCCAACCCCTCCTCAGTAGTGGGCGAGGACGTGGGAGGGTTCTTCGGTCCGGCTGGCTCCAACGCCAATGGCCCGCCCCTCCTCTTCCAGAACTTCTCCCACCACGCCGGACCGGGCTTCGGCGGCGGGGGCAGCTTCTCCCCACAGATAGGGCAGGTGTCCCAGCACCACCCCGCCCCTCCACCGCCCCACCCTCAACACTACCACCCCCACAGTCAGGGCATGCCGCCCCAGCAGCACCGACGCTCTCCCGCGAGCCCTCACACCCCACAGCCCTCCTTCCCTCAACACCCCCACCGCGCCGGGGCGTTCACCCAGCTGCCCCACCTGGCCTCTGCGCAGAGCAAACCCCCCTCCCCCTGGGGGAACTACCAGAGTCCCTCCACCCCCAACTCTACATCCTGGAGTCCCAGTGGGGGCTACGGTGGTTGGGGAGGAACCCAGGGGGTCCGGGACTATCGCCGGGGCCTTAACGGGGGACTGACGGCCCTGAACTCAATCTCCCCTCTGAAGAAGTCCTTCCCTAGCAACCAGGTAACCACCAACCATGCGGATTTTGCATTTTTTTGAACGTGAAATTCAACCAACAAACCTAGTAGTTTTGATAAATAGCTCAGCTTGAGTCTGTCTCATGCTAATTGGTTGAATTGCTCGATAAACATGCAAATTCTTTATTTGTACATGGTTGATGATTGGACATACTTCAGAGGCTAAATGTTATATTACTCATCCATTTAAAAAGTAACAAAACTTGCTCTTTAGATGCCCTCTCAGAAGTTCCCCAGGAACGGATCTGGGTTCAACCACAAATCCTGGATGGAGGACACGATGGGCCGCAACGACAGTGGCTACCCTTTTCAGGTGAGAACAGAAAATGGAAGTTATTTGAAGTAATTATTCTTTACCATATACCGACCAGGACAATGGTATGTTTGATAGGGATATACCAAGGCTACCCAAGGCCGATATTCATTTGGGTGGTTGTTTTGCCACAGGAACACAAACGCATGGTATGAAAATTATATATTCTTCTAATGAAACGGCGCAAAAACGTCTGACGTTAATATCAGGCCATTTGACCGACAGTACACATTTTGGCTGACATCAATCATCGAACATCAGTTTCCGTTATAGCTTTGATGGGGAATAATTTAATAACGTGTAAGACTATGGCCCCTGGGTTTAAGATGCAGTCGTCAGACTGCTGGTGATCTTGTGATCATGTGGGCGCCTCACTTCTCAACACGACTAGTGTTGAATTTCCTCACATTTTAGTATATACGACCCCTTTGAGATGCGTGACACAGTCAACACACCCTCCACTTCTGACCCTCCTCCAGTGGATGGCTTTATCAGGCGGGTCGTTGTCCTTATCTAATATAATCAATTCATTATTTAAGTGAATACATCAAGCCATTGTTGGTTGTGTGCACATACTTTGGTGACCAATGTTGTGTAAGCAATACAGTACTACTTGAACATGCGTTCAGGGAATGGTTCCCCCATTTTGCATTGCACACTGGTCAATACATGTGTGGTGTCTCACCAACCCACCTTGTTCCTTCATCCTGTGCTGCTGCTTCTTTGGTTTTATTGAGAACAGCAGGCTTATGGGTTTTTTTCTTCCTCCTACAGCAGGAGAGAACCCGCTCCTTTGATGGTTTCAGCATGCATTCTCTGGAGAACTCTCTGATTGACATTATGAGGGCTGAGCAGGATTCCTTGAAAGGTTGGTTTTCCTTAGCAGAGATTTTTTCTTTCTTCTTTATGCGGTGAAATTGTAATGGCGGATGAGATGGTGGTATGGTGGTCACATGCCATTGATGGCCGCAGGCCTGAAGGGGAATAGTTCTGTAATGGAGGATATGTTTTACTTTCATTTATTTTCCATAGTGCCATATCATTACTCAATTAAAGGGAGAAAATGAATGGGCTATCAGCAAATTATTTACTACTGTTCCTTTAGTTCAAATATCATTTTATATTGGCCAATAATATGCGTAGCAGAGATAATTTTTTCTTGTCTGAGCAACTAGTCAATTGATTGACCTTGATCAACAGTTATATATTTGATATATTGCTACTAAACTACTAGATGGGGTAGTAGTTTTGTCTGCTCATCATGGGTGGGGATTTGCTATTATTGATATTTCATAGACCAAATTATTAATTGATTGACCGTGAGCCATTGTAATCCTTCTGGAAACTGCCATCACCCTAAATGTAACGTTGGCACTCGATGAAGATCCCTGACCCATTCAATGATCGAGGAGTCTTCATGGCTGCTCGTATTGTTTCTGAGTGAACTCCATACACGTATCCGGTTTAAGGACGGTGTGTACGTAAATGGAGATGGTCTTTGTCATCCGGGTTACATTTCCTTTCTGCTGTCTCTCACAGGTCGCTATGGATTCACTCACCAGTCCGAAGGGCCCCTGCCTATGAATGGTATGTAAATAGCATTCATGCAAATAATTTGATCAAAAGGACCAGTGTTTTATTTGCAAGGATTCTGCCACATTCTCCTAAAAACCCTGATTTGAACGGTGCTCTGTATTGTCTTACATGCAGCCAGGAGTTATGGCAGACGACGAGGTAAAGTGTGAATGTTTGTCCCTTTTTTAAAAGAAAGAAAATCCCTTGTTTGTCTATTTACAAAGCAGCCTTGACGGCTTCGTCAGCTGACTATCTGGTTCGGCCTGTTTTTGTTTTGTATGCAGATATCTTGGGTATGCCCTGCTCTAGTTGCTTGCCCCAAGCCAGTGCTTCTAATGTAAATTGATTCATGTTAATTGTGTCATCAAAGGCAAAACCACCATTTTGATTTGGGAACCATGTTCAAATTCAAGCTACTGTCCTTCTCGCTGTAATGGAGAACATGCAAATAACCCTTTTGCGTGGTCCAAGTCTACGTGGGTCTTACGAGTCGTTCCCTCACCATCCCCAGGCCACTCCTCTCTCTTCCCCATGGAGGACGAGCGCACCTTTGGAGAGGAGGAGCCTGGCGACCAGGGGCTCTCTGGCCTGGGCCCGGCCCACTGCTTCCCCCATCTCAATGGGGAGCGCGTGGAGCGTTACTCCCGGAAGGTCTTTGTTGGAGGGCTACCCCCGGACATCGACGAAGGTAAACACACCTGGTCCCACCGCACTGAAACACAATGGCTAGAGAGGGTTGGCGTGGGCGAAAGGCAAACATTGTATCATGATGATGTATTTATTTACCATAATAACGATCTAGTGTTATCATTAATAATATTGGCTAGAATTAGATAGATTATAGTACACTTTTACAGGCAGCAATTTATGCATTCATTTCCAAGTATTGGGATGTATTATGAGAAGTGTGGGCTAAATGTGTTGTACATTTATGAACTCAATAGTGCTCAGAATATGTGTAAGATATAGATGGATGGATACATTTTGAATGTACTTTGAACACCTTCCGCCACTGATTGCCATGCATCGGCTCTTTCCAGATGAAATCACTGCCAGCTTCCGTCGGTTCGGTCACCTGTTTGTGGACTGGCCTCACAAGGCCGAGAGCAAGTCGTATTTCCCACCTAAAGGTGAGCTGGCTGCCGGTATCCCGAGCAAACCCATCTTTTCCTCATTCCGCTGTAGCTGCCCGACTCCACCTCCTGAGGGGCGAATGCACATGACCCGGCGACTATCTTTTCTCCCAGGGTACGCGTTCCTCCTCTTCCAGGACGAGAGCTCTGTTCAGGCTCTGATTGACGCCTGCATCGAGGAGGACGGCAAGCTGTACCTCTGCGTCTCCAGCCCCACCATCAAGGACAAGCCTGTGAGTGTCCCGTGTCCGCCGCCGCTGTCTCTGTGCCAGGTCCTCTCTGTGACAAAATTGTTGTTTGGTGGTGGCTGCGTCAGTGTGTAATTATACATTTTTATTATCATTATAAGTCTACTTTTAGCTGGCTGGCTTTTTATATACAACTCGGGATGGTTACTTGTGCTTCATTGGCTGCTCTGTTTGTTCAGAGTTCAGCTTCAGTATTTTGGTTGCTATCTTGGACTATTTTGTGTAAAAAGAAAATGAACAAGTATGACCCTGGAAAACGAATTGGAAAGATAACCTTCATCAACCACGACGCAGTAACGGACGCAGTGAACCACCCCTGGTTGCGGTAAACCAACCCTGATGGGTTTTCCAAGCTGGTGTCGTAGTACAGCAAAGCAAGCCCCTCTTGTGAGCTTTCTGCTGCCATGGCAAGACAACTACACTCGGCACACTCAAAATGGCTGCCGGATGTTGTTGACCCTGTTATGTAAATGAGCTGTGCTCAGAGTACAGATGCTGTGTGGTTGCCGGCTCATGTGCTATAATAAGGTTTAGCCAATGGCTGTTTGCCATGGTAACCTAAAATCACCTTGGGTGTCAAATGCATCGTCAACATGTTAGTGCAGCATGCATACACGCAAGCATTTCTCTCTGTGCTCAGTAAAGCAAGTATACAGGGCATGTACATCAGAATCATCATGTGCATCATCATTTTTGCAGGCATTACCTTTTCGTGGAATATTGAGGGGAAATCAAGAGGAGAGTTGTAGTACTGTGAAATCCTAAATCAATGTAGCTATACCGTTGCCTATGCAAATTAAAACTAGTGGCTGTATTTGGCCACTTCTCACAACTATGGCAGCAGTTTCAAACACAACAATAAGTTCCATGTTGACACATCATTTCAATATTCATTACTAACCAATGACCACAAAACAAGGGCTACCAGCACAATATCTACATTTCCAATGCTCCGCTGCCTCCTAAAGGAAGGTGATCATTTTGATGTGACGTAATGATCATTCTACCCCCTAGAAACAAACATGAGAATGTTCCTAGAATTCTAGAATGCCCTGACAATTTATTCACCAGACTCAAAGCCCTCTTTTCCTATCTAGCCATCACCTATCATCCACCTTGCTGAACTTTTTGTTTCATGATATTTATTTGCCCAGAACACCGAAAAGGATATTCGAGGCAACATATGTGGATGGTTTAAGAAAAAGTATCTTTATTTTGCCTTTATTCTTCTAGTTACCTTGCTGTGATGTGTTGGATCAAATTCCAAGTCTTACGCTTCTAACAGTTGATCTGAAATTTGGACTTGAGCTATCCACTTGACCGTTACAAGAAGAATGACCTCATGTTCCAGGAGGAACATATTGCGTCTTCCACAGAATAGGCACCGGAAATTCACCCTGGTCCAAATGACTATTTAACAGCATGTGTTACATAGTTGTTCAAATGAAGCCTAATCTGTTAGCTGGCTTGGTCGTTAGTTGTTATAGGTTCATTTGGATTGAAACTAATTTGTTTGTGGGTTTGTTGTAAATCTCTGTAGGTCCAAATCAGGCCCTGGAACCTGAACGACAGCGACTTTGTAATGGACGGTTCTCAGCCACTAGACCCAAGGAAGACCATCTTTGTCGGGGGGGTCCCTCGTCCCTTGCGTGCGGGTAAGCAAGCAGAAGGTCAACTAAAGGTTTTTTTTCACACAATCTCAGAACATATTTGTGTTAAGACGGACCACTCTTTGTTTGAATGACAGTGGAGCTAGCGATGATCATGGACCGTCTGTATGGTGGCGTGTGCTACGCCGGCATCGACACGGACCCTGAGCTGAAGTACCCCAAAGGGGCAGGCCGCGTGGCCTTCTCCAATCAGCAGAGCTACATCGCTGCGATCAGCGCTCGATTCGTTCAGCTGCAGCACGGAGAGATCGATAAGCGGGTGAGTAGTAGCCACGTTTAGGTTCTCGGAAGGGTCGCCGTAAGCTTGGTCATCTTCTCTCTGAATCCCTTGTTTTCACAAATGTATCCACACAAGATGGCGTCGCTTATTTTTGTCTTGTATTTTGTCTTTTATTTGCTCTCGCTTCTCTCCATTTACTGTTGACTATTTTGCAACGTAGCAAAAGCAACTTGCATCAAATTCAGATGCATGCCATTCAGTGGTAGCTTGGGGTCGGCTCATCGGGACATTGGGGATCAAATTTGGCATCTCTTGTCTCAAGGGGTGAATACCCGACCAACCTGCTCCGTTTTTTTTTTGTCTTTAAATGTCCATCTTTGCAGTGTCCTCTTGTTTATTGCCTTCATTTAATCCGTTGTTTCTTATCCTCTCGCTGCTGTGCAACCCCTCTTCCCTTCCTCTTCCCAGGTGGAAGTGAAGCCATACGTCCTGGACGACCAGCTGTGTGACGAGTGCCAGGGCACGCGCTGCGGCGGCAAGTTTGCGCCGTTCTTCTGCGCCAACGTCACCTGCCTCCAGTACTACTGCGAGTACTGCTGGGCGGCCATCCACTCCAGGGCCGGCCGCGAGTTCCACAAGCCCCTGGTGAAGGAGGGGGGGGACAGGCCACGACACATCTCCTTCCGCTGGAGCTAAGCTGACCGGGAGTGGGATAAGTTGGATGGATGAGGGGGCGGGTGGATTGCGGGTGGGAGAGCGCGGGGAGGTGCAATGGGAGGAGGGTTAAAGAGAAAGGGGAATTTAGGGAGGGGTTTCTGGGTTATTCTATAGAAATTAATGCACTTTTCTTTTGCTGGTTCCTTCTTTTTTTCTTTTTTTTTCTTTTTTTTTAAGGAAAAAAAGATTTCAAAATGTAATTTAATTTATTTTTCTGACTTTTTTTTAATCAGGCCTTACAAAAATAAGTAATTGCTAAGAGAGAAAAAAAAGTGAAATCTCATTTATGTTTTTGAGTTTTAAGTTAAAGGTGTGCATGAGTTTCTGGATGCATTAGATTTGGAATTAGATGTTTTTTCTGATTAACTGTACCTTATTTTCTTGCATTAGCTGGCAAAGCTGCTTACATTTTTTGTCAAGAGTAACATACAATTTGAGTGAGGTGTGTCGTACCTAAATCAGTATAATGACTATGGAAGTTGCGTTTAAGAAGAGTGCATTTTGTTAGTTTTTTGCATGCAGGACTAGAGGACAACTGTACAACTTACCAAAGGCTGAGCGTAAATCGTTGGGTAGGGAAAGACTTCAGAGGGCTGGATGACTGGACTCCTCAAGCGGTCCAGATATATAGCATAACGCTACGTCATAAAACAACATCTCTTCTTAGTCCCGGCCACCCTCTTTTTTAGATTGTTGCAAGAGCTTTTAGGTCTTGGGTTAATACAAAAACTAACTAAACACTTTGTGACCAGAAAGGGCAAACCAAAGATTGGCCTACAACAAGTTATCAAAAGCAGATGTTGACCAGAGGGGTATATCAGGAGGGACGGCGCATGCTTTCGTCGTCAAGCAGAGGACCTTGTCTTTGAGTTTATGATCGTTTAAGGGGGAGGGGGGGGGGGGGGGGGTTGGTGGATTAAGGCATAGCCCTCACATGGGGCTCAGGTATTGGCAGTAGTATTTGCTCACTTTATATTGTCAGGGATATTAGCACTGGAAGCTAACATGCTAATGTAGTATAAACGAATGAGAATGCACAGCCCAGTCTCCCCTGAGCTGTCTTTTGGCGGCGTTCCACTGCACGCTCCATCAGGGCCGGCGCTTGTGTCACTGAGGTTGTGGTTGAATACAGTAGTAGCTGGACACTCTTTGAAGAATTTGCTGTCACAGAGATAAAGATATTATTTTATACATGGCCTGCTGATTTTTGTACAGTGTTTTTATAGCTGATTATTTTGTCATGAACATATATACATTTATTATGCACTACTTTTCTAAATATTTTTTTCAATAGTCATTTTAGGCACATTTTTCACAGATGGGAGAACTCCTTTTGCAATACCTCATTTTTTTCACTTGGTAAAAATAATTTTATACCTTTGTTACTAAGAGATCTGCATTTATGGTAAACTTAATTTAAAAAGAGAAAAATGATAATATAATTTTCAATTTAGCTTTTATATATTTAAGTGCTGATAAATCTCAGTTGTTTGGTGCATTGGTGTGATTCTGTAGAGGAAAAAAAAAGATAAGAGGCTAGTGTTGGCCAACCGTATACAAATTCTTCTCAGTCCTAATGAATATAATTACAGGATCCTATGGCATGGCAAGATCTTTCTAAATGGATTTTGATAGTCTTGAAAATATATTCTGATATTTGCTTCTAGTCGTAGTTGATAAGAATATTATATGGTAAATGTTTTGGCTTTTCGGTCGATGTGAACTCCCCAACCTACCCCCCTCATTGTATCACCAGAATGAATGACGGCTGTTTAAATATTTAGATCTTCTCCTCGGCATGCATGATGATAAAGCAGAGTAACATGGCTAGTGTTCATACAGGACCTATTGTAACGCACTACAGCTCCCGCCATCGTTTCACTTTACTTGACCGATTTTCTTTATTTTTTTAATCCTCGTCGATCACTATCCTCTCTCTCTGTCTCTGTCTCTCTCTGTATACACCGGTATCGTCTGCATTGCTCACACATAGACACGTCGTTTAATGCAGACCCCACCTCGACGACGCCTCAACTCGGGAGGACACTCGGTATGTAGGGGTGTCTTGTTAGTGAAGGGCGACGAGCGTCTGACCTCCCACCCTCCTTTTGTGATGTGGCATGCTTTGGGACATAACCTGAATGTGATTGATGTTGCAAGTTAACTTTGAGCCATTATGTGCAATACTTATCCTTTCCAGAAGAGTTATTCGCAGTGTAAATCATTTAATTCACACAAATCACGCAATCATTTATCCCCCTTTTCCTCCCCTATAATTTATGCTGGTGTCTGCAAGGAAAAAATAAGTCTTTCTACTAATTTATACCTGAATTTATTTTTAAACATTAGTTTTGTGCTTATTTACTTATTTTGCTACTACCATGCTACTGTGATTGAAAACATTGTAAATACTAGGTTGATAATGTATTAAGCATTTGCTATTTTTTCAATTGAAATGTATAACTTTAATTTTGAGCAGATCTTTGTTATATTTTTTGGGGTGTTGTGTTAAACTTGTGTCTAGTTTTTCTAATTGCTGTACTGTGCTCCACGTTTTCAGATGAAAAGAATATTGATATGTTTGTTAGTATTACTTGATTGCAAAAATTTCAATAGTTTTTAATTGTATGCTGGGAAGGTTTTATTTATTAACTTTTTTTACTTTTATCATTTGGATTTTTATTAAGTCATTTCACATTTATAAGTTCTAATTTTTTATTTTCCTCCTGATTGCGTTGCGCTACAATACAGACGTCAGTTTTTACAGTTGGTTTGTAGTATTGAAGTAAGAGACGAAGATCCAATGTCATTCATTTGCAGCCAACTATAACTGTATGCATACATTTGAAGTATTTGTAATGTGAGATGTTGAATGAATAAAACAACTGTGAGGAACCCTCTCGTGGCCTACTTTTGGTAAGAGAACTGAAGTCAATGATTTTTACACACAGAGAGAGGGAGAATCAGTACTATGCAGATGTAATGTGCTTGTTTAAGATAAAAAACTAAAACTTATCATTTGCTACATTCCAGGTATGTTTGACTTCGCAAAAAGAAATGTCATGATATTTTTACCTCGAGCAAATATTGATTTTCAATATTAAGTGTTGAGAATGGTGCCATTGAGGTACTTCACTGCCATCTACTGGTCATGTTCAGATAAGAGATGGATGTGACCCATATGCAGGTGCTGCACCATGTGCTGCACTGGCACGTCAGCCCTGACCGCTGAGCTCGTGACATGACTCCATCAGGAAAGTCGTTGCTCTGGGAAATGAGGCGCGGGAGACTGTCAAAAATGGCGAAGACCGTTTATGTGCCACGATTTGGCTCTCAATTGCATGGCAGCCAAACAAACGAACCAAAGGAATATTTGATAGATCTACCACCCACTTGTACACAGAAGAAACAATACGAGAACTGTTTGTCATCGAAAAAGGGACAATTTACAAGATCTCGCAACTACGTTAAAAACAAGCAAACTAACAATGAAAACAAATCTGAAGCATCACCTATAGGCCTACTGCAATACAGTTGTAGGTCTGTGTCTCAAACGAGGAGGGCTTTGGACTGCGAAAAAGAGGAATCCAAATCGACGAGCCAGGGTATGGTTTGTTTGCATTGAGCTATAGTATAGCTGCTCTTACTCCTAATTGATAACAAACAATGACTTGCTATTAAATGTCCATTTCCAGGGACGGTTTTCGACCCCGAATGGGAAGAAGAACTTCCTCTTTCTGAACCCAGCCAACTCCACAAAACAGATACTCTTAATGAAAAGGTAAGTGAAGTATATTCTAGATGTCTTTTCTAGGTGTTTTTTTTTTTTTTTATAGATAGTTAAACTACACTTGTCGGTTAAAAACTTCCCGGGTTCTCGGCAGCTCAAACCTGCCGTTCTGAGAACAATCGCGAAGATGCTGCGTGAGAACAGGTACATCCGGAGGAGGCTTCTCTCCCTCAGCCAGGCCAGTCGCCCTCTGACCAGAGTCCCGGCGGGGCGCTCCCACCGAAGGGACAACTCCTTAACCCGCTAACGTATGCCTTTAATGTTTCACTAGGAATTTAGTTGTTTCAGATTTGAGTTGTCAGTTGGACCTACTTTTAATTAAAAAGGCTTAACCTGAACTATAATAAGGCCGTGCTGTAAGACCAAATGCTAGGCTAAATGTTGATTGTTGGTACATGTTGATGGTAACCACCAAAGGCCGGTTAGTTAATACATAGTCTTAATATATGCCTATACCGAATGTGTTGGTAGGTATTTAGTTGTTGCAGATGTCTGTTGTTGCCAGTTGCACAGTTTGACCAACACCGGTAATTTCCTTCATATTGTAATAAATCTCGATTTAGGCCATCTTGTTGGCCTATATATAAGGGGGGGAAGGTGGAAGATATTACCCAAAGATGAATGTTATTGTATCGGAAACAATCTGCAAAGTTGTTTGATAGTGGAAATTAAAGTGTTACTTTAGTAAATAAGGGTCATTTTTTGTCTTTGTTCCTAGCGTCTTCACTATTTGTTTTTTCTTTCCCCACCAGGGTGCGCCACTTTTTCATTTCTGGCTTTGGTCTAAATATTACAATAATTCTCCAATCTTTTCTAAAGTATCTCAAATGATCAGTTCGGTCCTTGCACATTCGATTAAGTGATCATAGCTTTGATTAAAAACGTTATTTATTTATTAAATGGCACAACAAAACAACAAAGGCATTTAAAAAGAAGTTGGAATCACAGTGCCTGATATTTGATGTAAGCCAATGATGGGGGGGGGGGGGGGGGCAATTATCACTGGTTAAGTTTCTTTCCATCCAATTTCCCACATTGTCAAAGGAATTCATAGAATGAATGATATGTGTTCAATATTTTTTTTTGTCTGAGAATGAATCAAGAGTTTGAGAGTCAGTCATTGACATATTTGAAGTGCCGGGTATTATGAAGTTGCCAGATACACCAAGGGATATTTAAGATCTGACTGATTTGGGCATGGCTCCTGCCTTTCAGGTCTGTATTGCCCATGTTTTGTCTGATATTCTTTTGTTAACTTTATTCTATTGATTTGAAAGAATCCTCCACTGGCAGTTCTTATGTTTATCTGTCACTAGTCTGTTTTTTATTGGAGGTTCTGGCAATAATCACATTAAGTTCTAAAAGACAGAACAACATTTAATTTTTATTACTTGCTTTAACGAAACACAAAAACAGCATGGGACAAGACATGAAGTCGCAAGTCTTTTTATAGTTTGTTTATTCATTCACTTTGCTAAACCATGTGGCTATCATTACTTCTCAGTGTAAAATAATTGATGTTAAACCATGGACAATTTGATGTAATTGCTCCTCCAGTTTCCTAATGTTTTGATTGATAGGTCTCATTACTGTGTTTACAGTCCAGTTGTTTTACCCCATCTTGTTTTTGTTTCCCTGAACACAACAGAGCTTATTGAATGAACACAAGATCAGTATAATGTACTGAACATGCTGTATAGGAACCCTATGTAGCTTGCTTCTCAACAAGCATGATAGCGTAGTGCCAGTTTGATCCCCAGGTTCAGTTTCTTGTAGGCATCTTAGCAACTTGGCAAGTATCTCTACCTGCACCTTGATGACACCTCATTTTGCAGTAAGCTTCTTTGGATAAAAGTGTCTACTACCTAAATAGTAGCAAAGGCTTTGGGATCAGTGATTAGTTGTTCTGAAATGTCAACAGTGGTCTCCCCCTGATGTTTATTGCTGTTCACCTAAAATCTATTTAAGCCAGCCTACAGCGCATCCCTTAATTACATTAGTTTTAGTGGCATAAATATTGAACACAGTCCTACGAATTGCTCTGTTAATATTTTAAGTCAATTTGCAGTCTATGGCGGTGTAAATAGTAATTTGTTTTAAACAATATAACTTTTGTTATTGACCTTCGTTGTGCTTTAATCATATTTTAAACTATTTTGTTTTTCTAGTATGTAAAATATAAATGGTTTTACTTATACTATAGGCCTAATAGAATCGAGCCAAAGAATTGTAGCTCATGATTTATTTAATAGTTTTAATCAGAGTCTTTTTATCGGAGCTGTAATATATAAAGGAGACGGTCTGGTAGCACTACCTCCATACCCGTCACGAACACTGTCGATCTGTGGTTATTCGTCTTTTTCTTAGGTCAGTTAAGACGTTTGTATTTATAAATGTTTCACTCTTCAAAATAAATATGTTGGCATGGGTGTGCTGGAAACTATGAAAACTAAACTCTATTTTGGTTCTAGAATGAAATATGCATCATGGCTTAGCTTTAAAATTGCAATACATGGTACGTCTTGGTTCTAGAATATAATATGCTGCCTGATTTGTCCTGGTCCGAGAATGCAATATGCAGCAGCATGCCTTGATTGTACAATGCAATATGTAGCTTGTCTGGGGATGAGAATGCAATATACAGCGAGTGTTTGTTCTATAATGCAATAATCAGCGTGTCTTGTATTTGTATGCAATATGCAGCCTGTCTTGGTTCTAGAATTCATTATTCAGCTGCATGTCTTCGTTCCAGAAGGCAATATAAGTATACTGGAATGTAATAAGCAGCATGTCTTGGTTCTTGAATGCAATATGAAGGTTATTATTTTAATTTATTAATATTCATTTAAATCACTTTGTAGTTAAGCAAAACTATAGGGGTAGTAGATTCTTTGTTTGGCTACCATTTAGGAAATATTTCCAATCTGCAATGGTCCTGGGCATTGCTAATGTTGATTATGGTGACACAGGGCATTGGCTCAGCTAGAGCAGGTCTTCCAGTAGCTGGAAGCTTGCTACTTCAACCCTCTCTTCCTAATCATTGAGTTTTTTAAATAATCTATCCCAAAATTTGTCAAGTAGAATCCAATGTACACAGATACCTTATGATATTACATTTTCCACTGTTATTATTGAAATAAAATGATGTGGCTATGAATTCAAAGTAAGCTAAACACGATTGAATAATCCACAGTTGAGTTGTTTACTGTAGGCATATACTCTAGATTAGTCTGCAGTTATTTACAATAGTTTAAATTAGGGAAACATGGCCCAATTAACTTGAAGCCACAAGCTAACTGTTCATCAGTGTTGGACAAAGAGGAACCACATGCAGTGTACATAAACAGATTAGAGAGAAAGATTCTTCCTGTTCATGTTATGGACATTTATTTTACTCCTCAAAAACCTTATTTCTCTACACACACACCTCATTTTGCAGATGTAATTTCAATTTTTTTTTCATTTCAAATTGTAAACATTCATCGATGGTAATCTGATATCTGAATCATTCAATTATTGAGACTTGACATATTCTAAATAACACTTCAATACATTTTATATTAATCCTTATATTTAAGAAAATCCTGTTTGTGAGAGAGAGAGAGAGAGAGAGAGAGAGAGAGAGAGAGAGAGAGAGAGAGAGAGAGAGAGAGAGAGAGAGAGAGAGAGAGAGAGAGAGAGAGAGAGAGAGAGAGAGAGAGAGAGAGAGAGAGAGAGAGAGAAATAGAGTATTTAAATAAAGCATGTCATCTCAAGGGAAAATGCAATGGAAAACAGAAGCAAGGCGACTAACAAACGTGAACATGCTGAAATAAGCATAACTTTCACAGCCTGTTGAAATGGCTCTGAACGGATTAGGAAAAAAAGTTTTATGTTGATGTTGCAATGTACCGGGATGTTGAGGCTTGACACTTCTTCCTCGCTTTCTTTTGGAAGCATGTGGAGCTTTGTCTATGTAATGTGGTCTTTGATTATGAATCAAACCTGATGTATTAGAAAAACAACTAATAGGCTGACTCGCAGGACCCTCAAAAAACACTTAACATTTCAAGGTAAACAAATACACATTTACGTTTACAGACCAAGCAACCTATTATTACTACCATGAGTTGGTTATATTAAGCTGATATGCAGAAATCTAGAGCTGTTGTTTATTTCTGTATATATGGCTTTGTGCGTTCTGAAGTCATGCTTTATCAAAATAAAGTGTTGTAAAAACAGAAACCGTAGCCATGAATACAGTTCACTTCCAAACCATAATGCCCAACCCAAACCCCACAGCCTGATAGTCCTCGTGATTGAAAACGCCAAATTATTACTGCCAGTTGTCTTTGTTCTTGTCATAGGAGACATAAAAAAGCCATGCTTGTCACTTGGGTCCAAAATTACCCAGAAGGGTCTCTTTCCTATGGCTTTGGTGTGGGGAAAATCCCTTCAGAACTCTTTTTGGAGCCTATTCTTATAAGTGCATCAAACATTGGTTATGCTGAACAGCTGAAAGCATTCATTAATGGGCCTTGTAGATTTATTTTGACTTTTTTGAGATTAAATATTGAGCTTTTATGTCTTGATTGGCTCATTGTGGCTAAAGTGAAAATGTTATGAGTCTCCACCCCAGGGTTCAAACCCACGTCTTCAGTCTGTGGTGAACGACATTTAAAATGTAGTTTGAGAGACTGGCTTTCATGTTTTGATAAATGTTGTTTATATTTTTAAGAATTATAAATCGATTGAAATTTCAGTTGTTTTTCGTGAGAATGGGGAGGCAATCTGTGATTAGCAAAATGATCAAAAAAAATCAGTACCAAATGGAACCCTTCTCTTCATTGCCATCTCAATTATTTGGTGCTAATATTTTTTTCTAATCTTTGTGAAAAAAGCTGTATTGAGATAGAATCTACCTTCATCTAAATGTCCTTGATTTGCCATCTCAAGGATCATCTAAATCATAATGTTTAAAGGAATTGTGAATTAATGACAGTTTAAACAATAAAAAATATATAAATGTTATATATATACAGATTACAGTCAAATTAAACACCTATAAAGCATTAACAACGATCAGTGTCAAAAGCATCAGGAAACAATATCAACAGTAAATATATGATATGAGAAGCCTAGTGTGTTCAACATCAACCCATTCAGTCTGTCTCTGGAAGAGAAAAGGTTGAATTGTTCTTCTGTGTCAAGACGCCGCCGTGTCTCTCGGTGCTCGCATTTATGGTTCCCCACTGGTGAGGTTTTGCATCCCGTCAACTTTTTGGAGAGATGTACGTGAGCTAAAGCGACGCAGCGATTTTGCCACAACTGTCTGCTGCCTTATTTATCTTAATTGTCACAGGTGTACTTCCTCTCACATACAGAAAGCAGAACCATGGCACAAACCTACGGCAGGCAGCAGGCCTGATGAAAAACAACTAATAGGCCGACGCCCAGGACCCTAAAAAAAACAACACTTTTCAAGACAAACATCAACACATTTGCGCTTTCAGACCAAACAACCTATAATTACGTCCATGAGTTGGTAATATTAAGCTGCAGACATCTATATGTTTGTTAAAGGAGACTGCGAATGGTTGCAGTACAGCAGATCTTCTACAGCAAACCTACTTGCTGTTGTTAGCACCAGAGTCAGCTGTGAGTGTTGTGCTGTGTGAGGAGCCCTCACGTCGCTGAGCAGCCAGAGGCTGAGCCCCCTAACACCACCGTGTAATCCAGCTGATTACAGAGAACACCCTGCTGCTGCCTCTGTCCTGATCACAGAGCACTGGCCCGACGTCCAGCAGACGACCCATGGATGCTCTGTCGGCCAGTTGTTGTTTTAAGCGTGTTTGTGTTAAGGATGTGTTTGAGTGAGTGTGTGTCTACTACGCCTATATAGGTCGCAATCAGACCGAGACGAGAGCCGAGCCGTACACAGAGAAAAACATTTCAGTATCTTTTGATTTTGTTTTTTTTATATATTGGTTGTGAGTGCTTGTTGTTGGGACCTTAATAAGAGCAACCTTTTGTGTGTGTGTGTGTGTGTGTGTGTGTGTGTGTGTGTGTGTGTGTGTGTGTGTGTGTGTGTGTGTGTGTGTGTGTGTGTGTGTGTGTGTGTGTGTGTGTGTGTGTTGGAAAACAGGAGAGTTTGGCTGATGTTTCCTAGTGCTGCCGAGCCCTACAGGTATGAGCTTCAAACGGGCCAAGGAAGCCCATGTCTCCACTAAGACAGACCAGAGACTAGTACTAATCGCATCGGGCGCCACACACCTCAGGAAGGTAGCAATTTTCTGTCATTACCGTTAAATCCCACTTAAAAGAACCGGATTCCACAGGCCTAATTACAAGGTGTTAATAATAACAATGTAATGACAGTCATTTTAAAGCTTGCCCAAAACCGTAATCCATCTTCCAACTGTCTTGAACGTTTGAGTGCATGGTTAGTGTTCTAGCTCAGAACTTTAGAAGCTCCATAATTCTTATTGATTACCATTACGGCCGAGTAAGTGTGTCAGCTACTACAAGTCAGGGCATGAATTAGACACAGCTTGTATTGGCCTTTCCGACTGCAAACAAAATGCGTCTTACTTTTCATTCCAATGCTACTGTTGCCTATAGGTACTACTACGCACACTATAACCTCCTACCTACTATATAAAAAATAAAAGTATATAAAAATATGGAGCTGTCTGTTCTACTTTTTTAATGGCTAGTAGGATAAGGATTTATCTATGTAGGCTACAGGAATATATATATATATATATATATATATATATATATATATATATATATATATATATATATATATATATATATATATATATATATATATATTGCCAAAGAAACGTTTGCTTCTCCATATATCCATTAAGTTTCATTATAGAGTGATTACATCGTCAATATTTAATTTAAAGTTGTATATGAAATGTTGGCTATGTCTCCTCGACAATGGCCCCTTCGGGTATCCTAATTAGTGGTAATTTCGGCTGATATCTAACTAAACCTGTTGTTTACATGGGGGGGTGGCCCTGCGGTTTACCGCACCGGGCAATCATCCGGGCGCCCCTTAACAAACTGTCCAATCACAAGACGGCTACTTAGTCCTTAGATAAAGTACACTAGGATGAAAGTCGCAGAAAAGTTATTAGTCATTCCCAAGTTTGCGAGACGGTTTTGAAGTTCAGCCTTTTTGGCAACGCGTTTTTGAGCTCGTTAACAAATGTTACTTTTAGTCCGCGTTCGATTTTTGTCATACTGGAGAGTATGACTTCCCAAATTGACTCAAAATATGTGTTTCCAGAGGATGTACGTCCACAACCACTGAATAATTTTACAACACAGGAGACCTGCTTGCCTTTCAGCGTGGAAGCGCTTATTTCAGACAAGAGCCCACGTATACGACCGGGAAATGTTGACACAACGAGGAAAGGTTGTTATCCGACTAAAATACGGTCTCCTGCCTCAAACGAGTTACCACAACGCGTTGTGCGAGACGCTCCAGTCAAATCTCAGTCGTTGGAAAGGGGAGACTGCACGCCTTGGATGACCCGCTCGGAGATCCCTACACCGCCCCGTAAGTTGGCAGCTTCATTGAAAACTATTATCAAACGCGTATAATTTATAATAGCCCGACCGTTCTAAAAAATGACTTTTTGAAAGTTTGATCAAGTTTTTGGGGTTCATATTGTTATTGTTGATAAAAACAATATATTCAATGTAATCAGCTTTCAATAGGCCTATCTTAAACGAGCCCCTATTTCTGATCGTACTTTGCAGGCTATTGTATTTCAAATGTATATTCACAACTAGTTGTATTTTATTACTAACTATTCTCCTTCTCTGTAGGGCAGCTCAGTCCAACAGTGTGTTCTTTGAGAAAACACAAGACCAACCGGAAGCCTCGCACTCCCTTCACCACCTCCCAGCTCCTGGCCCTGGAGAGGAAGTTCCGCCAGAAGCAGTACCTGTCCATCGCCGAGCGGGCCGAGTTCTCCTCCGTGCTGACCTTATCCGAGACCCAGGTGAAGATCTGGTTCCAGAACCGCAGAGCCAAAGCCAAGCGACTCCAGGAGGCAGAGGTGGAGAAGCTGAAGATGGCCGCCTGTGTAGGGGGAAAAGCCGTGTTCCCGAGCTCATGCTACTCGTCTTCCTCTGCTCCTTTCCCTTTCCGCGTTCCCCCGCAGCTGGGGTCATCTCTGCTGTATGGACACAGCTTTTCATACGCACGCACTCCCATCATGCCCGCTGCCGCCGCCGCCGCACATCTGGCTATGTTCAGAGCCCCGTTGGGATTCAACCTGTTCCACCTCTCCTGAGACCAGGGGACACACGTGGGGGGTCTGGTGCCTGAACCAGCACCCAGCCGTGAGGACTAGCAATATGCTCATTGGATATAGGGATATTATGGAATTATGCACCTTAGTAG
Source organism: Gadus morhua (assembly GCF_902167405.1). Classification (NCBI taxonomy): domain Eukaryota; kingdom Metazoa; phylum Chordata; class Actinopteri; order Gadiformes; family Gadidae; genus Gadus; species Gadus morhua. Next base: position 22,868,773 of record NC_044057.1, read on the forward strand.
AGATTCTATTGGCCTCATCACTTTATCCAAAGAGGACCCATAGGTGGATTTGAATCTGCATGTACATGACCTGTCTTTTTCTATGTTTGTTTTATTATAAAATTATACACAGTTCAATTCACAACCTCTGGGTTCCTCCAGGTTGGATTGAAGGACTATGAAACCCGGCCAGCAGCAATGAGATTCTCTTCCTGTACAGAAGAGTTCTGCAGCCATGGGAACTACGGTAATGGAGTTCAAATTGATTTTGGGCCCCTGTATTTGATAATTTCATTCAATGCCAGATTAAGTTTATACAGCCTTAATCCTCTGCTGTTTAATGTACAATGCAGTCCTAGCATTGTACATTAAACAGCAGTACGGTGGGCCTCTTCCATCCATTTGTTTACTGTTACTTAGTGGAAAGACTATGTTTTCATAAAGTCCCCTAAATCATGAACTTCGATTACTAAATATACTGTGGCTTGTCAAGTGTAGGTATGCAATTTATTATTCCAAAATTAAATCTAAAAGCCATTCATATTTTTTTTCTTTTGAAAACGCAATCAAGCAAGTGGGTCTTGCTTTACTTTTTATTGTTCTTAATTTTGGAAAATGTAGTTGGAGAAAAACATTCCTGTTGATTCATGTTGGCTTAAAATGTCCGCCGGTCAATGATTACAATCCCCTCCGATAAAGTAACAACACTTGAACAATATTAAACCAGCCAGTACAAAGAAAAGTATATTAGTAAATAAATTATTAAATCATATATTAAAGCAAATCGTGAATTTACGCAGACTTGAGGTTTTACGTCTTTGACCTCTGGAGTCCTGAGGGGGTGCAGGCCAGCGAAGGGCTTGCAGGTCTTAATGCTGCGGTCAATTGCAGAAATGAAAGGATCCACAAGGCAAGTTTTTTTTTTTAATTTTACTTCTTTTGTGGGTTTTTTTTGTTGTCTCTTTTTTTTTTATTTCATCTATTAATAATCAATTGATAATCATTAATTGATTAATAACCATGTTTTTTATTGCTTGCAGGTTCGAAATAAAGACAATCAATCAATCAAAGCATAAGTTACTAAGCTATTTAGCTTATTAATCGCCTTTAAGGGTTTACACAAGAATGTGGTTAAGCATGGCTCAAACCGTGACTGACACAATGTTAACGCAGTTTGGAGCTTTTGTTTCAGGGATCGCCTGGGTGGCCAAGTATGTCCATTATATGGCTAAAGCTTTGAATAATATCCACAGGAAGTGTTAACATGTCTGAGAATGACTTAATTCCAAACATGTGTTCCCATATTTCGCATTTGGATATCAACAGAAATAGGGTTTGACATCCCCGGGAATTTTCGGCATGACTGCTATTAATTTTCAGGTGGAAACATGTTTTATTGTACTCGCTCCCATTGTTATTTCACTCCCTGACATATTTCCAGGGTAAATGTCAAACAGTCTCTGGCTTAATTGTGCTTGACCTGTGATTTTGGTTGCAAAACAGCATGTAAAATGATGTGTAGACTAAATGGGAAAATTGTGATTTGTTTTTCCTATTTCTCTCAGCCCCTTAATAACTTAACTATTGTTTCCATTTGCTTATATTTCAAAGGCCATTTCCTCCCCTCAAATTGGAAATTAAACCAAGCGTTAAACTGGTGTATGTGGGTTCTTACCAATGCTTGGATCACTGTTTTACATTGAAAATTATAATTTTTTGAATGTAGGAAGTTGGTAGTGTTGTAAGCGCAGCTCTTGGTCTAAGGAAAGGCAAAGTGTAAACATAACTTTTTTTTTTGACAATGTATTTGTTAGTTTCCAGAATTCCAGAATGACCTGTGAGATAAAGTTATGCTCAATGATAATTCCTCAATAAATTAGTAAAGTTGTTCTGTATTTAACCTCCTAACGATTTTAAACCGACCTTGTAGGTCTTATACCTCTAATAGAGTCATGCATTGCGTGTGTTCCGAAATCTGAGCTGCAGTGCTGCAACATATCCACTAGATGGAGCAGTTCCCTGCCCTGACGGTTTTGCTTTTACTTTCGCCATATTCAACAACAATACAAAACTCGAACTACTGCTAACATTCATAGTATAGCACACTTCAAGTCATGCCACATTGTCTTACATACAGGGTTTTGCATGTCATTCGCCTGGAAACACATGGACCAATAGATGATGCCTTTAAATTCATTCATCATGAGTGCAACTCTGAATAAAAGATGACTAGCTCCTCCGTTGTGCCGGCGCCGAGTTGCACAAATTGTGTGACTTCCGGCGAGTCCATGCATCAGTGGTCTGTTTTGGTCCATCCGTGCAGCGCAGATACACCAATGCTAACCCTTCTCAAGGGAGTCAAGCCCAGAGTCGAGAAGAGCTGCCAGCTCGTCTGCTGTTCAGTGTGCGTACGTATCGATGCAAAGGGTTATCTTTGGAGCAGAACATATGATGGAGCTACACATATGATGGAGTAAAGGTGGCTTTCTTCAAGTATTCGGGATCTATAGAGAATGATGAAACACATACAGACATATTGGTAGTGGGCCTGACATAACTAAAGATGCTCTCGTGTCTTTTCAAAGATAAAACAGGTGGTTTTCACAATGTAACACAAGCCTGACCTGCATTTATCTCTGTCTCTTGTTTTGTCTTTCTCCACAATGGGACAGAATGACTTTGCGTTTTTAAAGATGTTACAGTGAGGATATGCATGGGGTCAGGAAATAATTCACTGTTTTCACTGTTGTTTACCATTCATTAGATCAAACCTATCTATACATATATTTCATATTTTATTGTACTGCATTCATTAGTGACCATTGCAAGGGATATAAAATATATATTTATTAAAGAATGTGGGTTTGAAGGGCTAACTTTAAAGCTTTAATCTATGAACAACAAGAGTAAACGATTATTAACACTTAAAAAGGAACTTTTTTCCATGATAAATCCCAATGAAGAACCTAGAAAAGTGCTCAACAATTGTTGCTACTTAATCATCATTCAGACTTTAAATTGCACATTCAACAACCTTGCATGCAATAAAACGTAGATGTGCTCACACTCACACCCAGAGCTGCAGCGCTCTATCGGTGGAGACTAGTCATGTCACCAGACATCAGCAGCTTGGAGCAGCGATCGCAGGATCACACGTATTTCACCTGATACGCCCAGGGATACGAGAGCCCAGGTCCGGCATATGACACTGGTTTCACTAGTGTGTGTGTGTGTGTGTGTGTGTGTGTGTGTTTCCCCCGTTTCGTTCTGCCATATCGACAGAACAACACAAGCTATTCAGGAGACACACCTCAGCCAGGGGCCTTGCTTTGTTCTCCTAGTTATATCATCGAGAGGTTCCTCAGGGACCACGGCGGCATTCAACAGAGAAAACCCGAGTTCTGGGGCGGCGTCGGCCTGCAGAGGAACAACCGATCCACACATCAGTGAAAACAAACACTATGGGGTTCATCTTTCACCACTGCCTTTCCCCACTGCCTCAACCTCTCCATCTTTGTTTCCTCCTTGGAGATCCAGGGGCATGTTCATGTCGGTTCCCCGTCGTGCTGTTGACCTCTGGGTCACCTTTAGCAACCCACCGAGGACTTCCTTGCGATGAGCCTCTAGACGTCATAGAAACCATTGGCAAGAAGCCCCCCCCCCCTCCCCTCCACTCTCACGAAGCCACGTGTCAACAGTGTGGTGCGTCACCCACAACATAACGATTTGATTGTCCTTGTTGTTGTTGTTTCTTATCCTGAAGTCGTCGTAGTCAACATTATTAGCGGCCCGCCCCCCCACTCTCACACGCGGCCCGCGCTGCCCTTACAGAGAGCAGCGCTTTCTGGTGCTCTCGCCGCCTGGCTGTCCTGCAGTGGCCGCTTCGTCTCCCGAGACCTTATGACTCATCCCCCCCCCCCCCCCCCCCACCACCACAACCCCAGCCGCCCCAAGGCTTCTATTGTACTGAAGTGAATCCAGCCCTTTCCAAAGTGTCCAACACTATGACATACATAATTGCATCAAACACACATGGCAAGGTCAAATATTACACAGAGGATTAAGGTTGAAAAATGGGGACGCGTACAAAAGACGCACGTGATATAACCTCCTCGTTTGCCTTCCAGAGTTGCAGGGCAGAGTTATGAAATATGTATCAGCAATGATGAAGTGTTTGGTTGGTTGTCTTTAAGTGGCATGTCCCCCGCTAACAGAGGTCTATCATTGGCTTATTGACACAGCATTGTCTGCTGGCCTTGTAATTACAACAGTCTTCCGCGCTGAAAGGACTCTGGCGAGCTGTCCTCGTATTGGAGGTTGAAGGTTTAGTGTGTGGATGAGCCGGTGTGTATTGTGTCGTCGTGTGCACATTTTATGCCGCCTCAGCCAAAGTGCACTGCAATGCCACACCAGAGGTTAAAGGTGTCCTTTTAATTGTGGAGTTTTCCCCCGTAGTAACGTTGTAGAGACATGCTGTAATACCTCTTAATGACCTCTCTGTGGTTGTTTTACAAAAGCTTTGCTGTCACATAGGGGGTGTCGCTGGTAACGTGACCTGAATGTCCTGAAGCTACAGTATGGTCCCCTGCCAGAATGTAGGCCTCTCATGCCATATCCATGCTCACCGAATCCACTGGCTTATCACTGCGCTAGCATCTACACTCACACGCATGCTCGTGTTATGCAGCCTCACGCACGCGGCAGCACGACCGTGTCCCTTTGAGTCCCAGTCGTAGGCATCAGAACCTATTGTCGTCGTCCGAGTTGGGGGGCGGGGGAGTTATCTGGCACTGCCGCGGTTTGACAAGGTTCCGGCCTAAAATAGAACCCCCAAACATTCTGTCTGCCTCTCTGCCTCCCTCCCCGCCTCCTTCCTATGGCATCCAGGAGGACGCACTGATGCACAGCGCTGTGCACAAGCCTGCACCAGCAGTTTAATGAATGTTTAAGGTGTTTTCTATTCCTGGGCCGGGGGATGGAGGATGTAACATTGTTGACCATGTGCTTCATTTCGTTCCCACTGTTTTATAACCTTGCGTACTGCAGCTCCCAATATATTGATGTACAAATATCGGTCATTGTTGCTTTTTTGGGTTATTTTTTGGGTGCAATCAGTGTGCCACTTGGAGATGGAGACGGGCATGATTCCTAATGAAACATCTCACACATAACAAGGCTGACTTTTGGCAGCATGAGCGTGTGGTTTACTGCTGTTGGTTTTGTTTGTTGTTATTTTGATATCATCCGACATACCTCAGTCTCTGTCTGGGATTAGATCAGAGCCCGTGGTTCATTATTTCTCATCTCTCTTACCCCTGCCTCTTTGTTTTGTTGTGTCCCTCCATCTTCCTCTCTGTCTCCCTCTATGCCTCCATGTTTCTGTCTCTCTCTCCTCTCCCTGTATCTCCCTGCTCTCTCTGCTGCTCTCTCTCTCTTTCTCTATGTTCCCTTCGGTCCTCCGTTCTCTCTCTTATCTTAATTCAATTGAAGACAATTTCCTCCACGTCTCCTCTCTCTTCCTCTACGGCTCACCCTCTATCTCCTTGTTCCCTCTCTCTCTCCACACTTTATCGTCTCTCTCCCCCTCTCCCACCTTTTCCTCTCTCTCTCTCCCCTCCATACCCCCCCCCCCCCCCCCCCCCTCTCTCTATCTCTCTCGCCCTCTCCCCGCTCTCTGCTCTTTCTGTCCCTCCGCCGGGGATGTTTGTTCAGCTTGTCACGGGCTGGGGAAGCGTGTGATGCTGAGTGCTCCTGCCGCTCCCCTTACCCCCCCCCCCCCCCCCCTTACCCCCCTCCCCCCCCTTACCTCCCCCTTCACATCCACAGAACACAACCTGGAGTGTGCCAAGCTCCCCCCTTAATTCCTCCTGAGACGTCCTTTGAGAACGGCTCTGTCTGCCCGTTCTGGGGCAGTGTGTTGTGACACATGTTCTGTCTTTGGCTCTTGGTGTGACACAAAAACATACGTCAACGCAATAAAACATTACAACTTATTAATCGTTGACTGACACTTTCGACGGGAATTTTAGTTGGGACTTTTCCTTTTTTATATAACTAATGAGTCCATAAGCAATAATATAATAATCATAATATTATTGCTATAGTATATAATATATTTCCATAAAATATAAAAAAATAAAGATGGAGGGTTTACATTGTTATCCTCTGATAGAGATAAGGAGGGACATAGAGAGACAGAAAGGGTGACAGAAAGAAACGGAAAAAAAAGAGAGAGAGAGAGATAGAGAGAGAGAGAGATAGAGAGAGAGAGAGAGAGAGAGAGAGAGAGAGAGAGAGAGAGAGAGAGAGAGAGACAGAGAGAGAGAGAGAGAGAGAGAGAGAGAGAGAGAGAGAGGGAGACCCCTGGGGGCCTTTTGACGCTTTTAACATACTGCAGAGTTTATTTACTTTATTATAAAAACAGCTAATTAATTTGTTTGCTGAATATTAAATGGTTATAAACATGCAGGGTGATGTCATTATCCAGTGTGAGAGAGAGGGTGTTAGAGACTTCAGACTCGGGGGCTTTTTTGACACTTGCAAGGGCCATTTTTGTATGCAAAGAATGTATGCAAAGAATTAGTGAATTGATAAATATTATATGCCCATGCAATTTATTTAAAATATACATGCAGGGTGATGCAATTGTCATCCTTTGTGTGTTTGCATGTGTATGAGTTTAAGAGCGAGAGAGAGAGAGAGAGAGAGAGAGAGAGAGAGAGAGAGAGAGAGAGAGTGCCCATAGCCTAATGTTTGGCCTACTTTCTGTATTTTACGTAAGCCGAGCAGAGCTAGGTCAGAGGCCTCGCGTTGGAACCAATGCGTCGGAGGAAACTCCATACTGATGTTTATGTTGCGTCCGCATGCTCTGCTGCTGTGGGAAACATGAGTGTCACACACAACCGTTCACACAACAGCTACACATTCGGTTTGCTCCTGGAATTGCTTGTGTCCTTAAATGCCCTGGGATAAATAATAATGATAATAACGTGCAAACTCATTGCTCCTTTTTTGACCTTACCCCCCCCCCCCGTGATTTAATGTGTCGGTGGGTTTTATTGGCCGTGTCTCTCCCCCCGCGACTGAGATATAATACCGCAGGAATAGAGCGTACAGTGCGATGTGGCTCAGCGCTGCGGAGAGATCGCGGGGCTTTAAATTACAAGGTCACCCGCTGTCGGTCAGCTCATCGACACCCAGCCTCTCCTCACACACACACACACTGGAGCCACACAAGCACAGGCTATCACCTATCCCAGGTGCGGGAGGGTGACAGTCGGCCCGTCGAGCTGTCAGTCCGTCTCTCTGTCACAGGGTCGCTCCGGTGTCAGCCCCGGCTGCTGAATCAGTGGGCCTGAACGTGCAAGACAACCCAGCTGATAAGCATTAGCATCCTCTCCATTCACCTACTGGACATCCTACTGGCAATGGTATTCTCATCATTAGCATGATGTGCTCTCCGAGCCGTCCTGGCCTGACGGGCCCAGTTGTTTTGGAGTGGACCTGGAGTGGACACATGCTGTTCATTAGGGGGGGGGGGCACTTCACCCCCAGCCCTGTGCATGATATTGTGGAACTGCAATCAGCCTTATTTCGATTTTAGCATTCATTGTACATTCTTCTCTCGCTTTGCTTTTTCCTTTTTATTTTCGGAGCAATGACATTGTTTATTGGCCCGAATTGCCCACATTATCAATTACATCGTCAATAAATCATTCCTGTCGTCATTTCCCCCCGGGATGTGATTCAGTGAAATCTAGAGCGGGCCCAAGTCAGCTCCTCTCAGGGTTTGGCTTCAGGCCAATCCTTAAGGGTCACTACCTGGCACGGTCGGCTCAGGTGTCGGAGAGATTTGTATCAGCAGTCGCTGTCCAATGTTTACCAGCGCCCAAACATTGTGGGCATGTACGCTAGACTAAATAGATCAGTGGTGGAACAAATAGGATGCTTTCCGTGATAATTTCACATGGGGCTCATCCTTTGCTGGAATGATATTTATGCCTCCATTCAAACAGCTGCTCGTTGTCCATACGGAAAATAGTTTAAAATATAATTACATGTTCACCATGTAGGATAGGAGATGCAAAAAACATGAAAAAAGGAATAAGCGAAAGAAATTAATCAGAATGCGGTCATTGCACTGTAATCAGCAAGACACAAGGTATCTCTTCATCTTAACTGGCCCTGACTCGGCTCCTCTTTAATTGCCCTCTCTCTACCTCTCTCTTTCCATCTCTCTCTCTCTCGCTTTCCATCCCTCTCTCTCTCTGGCTTTCCATCTCTCTCTCTGGCTTTCCATCTCTCTCTCTGGCTTTCCATTTTGCACTCTCTTTCTCTCTCTCGTTGTCCATATCTCTCTCTAATACTCTCGCTCTTGCTCTCATGCACTCTCTCTACCTCTCTCTCTCCTGTCCCGGGGGTAGGGTTTGGGGAGTGTTTGGGGGGGGGGGGGGGGGGGGGGGGGGTTAAGGGCCCCATTCTGGTCTTTGTGATCCATGGCCGCCGGGGACACAGCCAGCAGCCAGCAACTGCCACGGCCCAAACAGTAAATACAGTCGGGGTGACGACAGGAGGACACATCAAAACAGACAGACGTGAAGGTTAACGACAAAGATGGCAGACGTAGGAGATGGCACAGGGAGAGGCCCCCCCCTTACGTCGAAGACCACGTGGGCTCATACATCTTCATTAGTAGCTAGATCCCATTTTTTTGCAGTCATCGAGTGACAATATTTTAGATTTATTCCCTTATCTAAGTAAGTAAGTAAGTATTTTATTGTCTCTCTCACGAGAGAAATTTGCTTTGGGCCAACAGAGTACAACTTGTACAACTTAAACACAACCTTAAACACGCAATTTTCTCGACACGGATTGAGCCGTCGCGTTCGGCGTGCTCTCAGGCCGTTCCGTTGATTACTATTGTAATCAAACCACGTCCATCGAGGAGGCCAGAAGACGGCTCTCCTCCCGTGTCTGGCCACGCCATCGCCCCAACCTGCAGGCTGCACTCGCGCTCGTCTCCCCTCGAAGCGCCGTCGGTGGCGTTCTCACCAAAAGCCGAAACCACCGGTCGGCCTCGATTCACCTTATCGCATTGTCGTGCAAAGAATTATTTATGCATTAAGCCTCCAGTGCAATTACATCGGCTCCGCCAGCTGTGAATAATACATATTTATTGGAGAGCTATATCCATTATTGCAAACACTTTAATTACATTTAAATTCCCAGAGATTGTTGCTCCGAGTGAACGGGGAGGAGGAAATAATTTAAATGTACATGTTTCAATTCAAACGATGCCATGCTCGGTCAACCTGTCGCTGCATGTCTGATATGTTCTAAACAGACTCAACTAGACACACTAAGAACTAGCAAACGACCTGACTAGAGACATTATGCCTTGTCGTAAGTTAGTCACCTTGACAGAACAAGGAGTGATACTGAGTGACGACCGTGCCTTGAGGACTTTGTGCTCAAATGCCCAATAGACTCTCATAACTGACTCTTGCTAACTCAGTGAAATAAGGAAGTCAGTCACTTTAACCATATGCTGCTACACACTGCACTGTACAATCAAATTGGCTGATTTTATTACTTTTATAGATAGATGTACCGAAGGTGCTGAGCAATAAACAATATTGATTGAATCAATAATTTGATTTATGTATTGTTTATTGCTCAGCACCATCTGTACACCTATTTTTAAAATCTGTAATCTAATATTTAAGTTACACGTATTTGCTCTATTTACCTACGTATTTGACCCACTCTCTCTTATAGTTTTCTTATAGTCACTTATCTCTCAAAGTGTTTTTATCAGTTATTCTGTGTGTGTGACAAATAAAGACCACTGGAAATGATCTTGAGAGATTCCTTAAAAACTATCTTTTATGTTATGTTTTGGTTACTGAATGCTTATGTAAGAGTCCCCTCTCCCTGACGCGTGTCTCAGTTGAAGCGCTTCCCTGGAGGCCATTCATTAGGCATTATCTAAGCAGTCCTGCGTCCCGATTCTGATGGCTTGATGTGAAAAGACAGCAGCAACAGCAGGACTACTACGACCATCTCACAAGAGAGGGGACCCGGGCTTTGGGGGAGCAGGGACCCAGTCGGTGTGTTTACAGCGTGGGAAGAGGGCTCTGGACTCAGTGGCCCCGCACTACCTCATGCTGGCTGTACTCGCACGCCCCTCTCTCTGCTCGTGCACACAGCAAAAACAAAACACACACAAAATACATTTGAGCACACACATACACACACCCTGTACGCCAAACACCTTAGCTATTACTCTGACCACGGTGGCTTGACTCGCATGCGCCCCTCTCTTTCCCGCACTCACACACACACACACACACACACACACACACACACACACACACCACACACACACACACACACACACACACCCTGTATGGCAACCACCTTAGCTATCACTCTGAATGATGTCAGTCACATTAATTGCTGGTTGCGTCCCCTGGCATGCTTGAGGAGGTTTCACGGAGACAAGGACAGTTCAGAGTCTCCCGCAAAATGATGTAAAGGAACACTGTGCGCCGCTTTGCGCTGCTTTAATCTACTATATACTTGAATGCACATCATTTGCCTATCGAGATAATTATATGTAATATATAATTCTTATTCATTGTGCACTAACCTTGTGCATAAAACTAGTGCATCTTACTATGGTGCACTGTGCACTGCAAATGTTAATTTAAAGGACAGTGTGTGTGTGTGTGTGTGTGTGTGTGTGTGTGTGTGTGTGTGTGTGTGTGTGTGTGTGTGTGTGTGTGTGTGTGTGTGTGTGTGTGTGTGTCTAGAATACTGTCTGCATGAACCACTCTGCTCAACAAGAGTACTGTATATCTGAGTACAGAGGCTCGACTCTGTGGCGTCTGTGGAAACACAAAGTTGTTGAAGGTACATGACGAGAAGTGACAGGATGGGGATTCAAAGCAAGAAAGCTCAACTGGATCTGTGTTCATCTTTCATTTAAAATCTGTCATCTGATGCTCATGGAAAATACTAGCGCTCATATGGCTTTCAATTCTTTAAAATCCTGTTGAATCCACTCATTTTTTAGGGAAGAATAGTTGAGTGCTTTCTGTCTGATGCAGAGTGGCAGATAACCAGCCAGCCGCAAAACACTAAAGTGCAATGACTAAATTGCTGAAAGCAAAACGAGCAGTTTTTTTTCTTGAAATCTAAATATATGCTTTTTCTTCACTGTTTGTTTATTAATTTATTTATTTGACAGGGACAATGCACAGCTCATTAGCAGTACCAGAGTTATATAGGAAAATGTACATCTGTAGTCCCTGGGAAGGAAGCATGGGGCCCATAACTATTTGTGTGTCAGTGTGTGTGTGTGTGTGCGTCATGTGTGTTTTAATTGCAATTGTGTTGTATCCCAACATAGTTGGGATACAGTTGTGCATAGTTGTGTTCAGACGCTGAGTGCTTGGACAGAACAACTCAGACCCCAGTGGGTGACTCATTCACTCAACAATTAATTGACGTGAAGGGTCTGGTTGGACAGGTGAACATAGGGTGCTGATTTAAAGTGAGGAATCTGCTTTAGGGTTCATGGATCGGGGGGTAGCTGAAGTGGTTAGGTTGGTCAGAGGCGCTGCCACACAACAGAAGTCTATGACAAACCTCCTGTAGACATAAACAAAGGCCAGAAGCTGCTTTTGCTGAATGACAAGGGAGCGCCTGTGAGCAGATCAATGGTACAATCATACGGGCGATGAAGGGGCAAAGAGAGCTCACTGCTGACTGGGCTTGTCCAAGATCAGTTAAACAGTGGGAGCAGTAGCCTCTACTGATGCTAGAGCAGATTGCATGCAAGATATTGTACAAAATTGATGTCGGGATTATGTAGTTCAACATACAAGATTCAAGGGATTTTATTTTATTTATTATGTGAATACAGTTGTAATGAAAATTGTCAAATTCCCAATGCACATACAAGAGATTTAAAAAAGCTAAGCTATTAACAAGATTTCTGATACGAATAAACCGAAAGACGAAAATATTCAAAAGATATACATATTGTATATATATACTGTATATATATATATATATATATATATATATATATATTATAGACTTCACACCAATCAGTAAACCATGCCAGACACAACTATTAAAAAAGGATGGCAGGAAGCGAGAATGCCCACATAACAGTTTGAAAAGCCATTGTTCAGTATATGTCGTCAAACAGTACTGAATACAGCTAATTTCTGAAGCGTAGTTTCAGTTCGGTATTTTTTTGGTGTAACTATATATATATATATATATATATATATATATATATATATATATATATACGGCCAATTCTATAATTATCTTAAAAATAATAATCCAGAATAATGACATTTCATAAGGGACCTTTTCTTTAGCATTTTTGAGCAGTATAACAGCTTTTGCAACCTTGCAGTAACATTAATATTTTAAGTAGGTAAGTACAAGTTTTGAGTATGAGAATTTCTAACAGCTAAAATAACCTCATATGTTACAGTAATAAACATTGTAGAACGTACTATTGAAAAACCATGCAATATTTAAATTTTTTCATCCATTCATGGATGAAAAAAGGATGCTAGGCATTAAAATTTATAATGTGCATTATTGTCACTATGGTAACATAGCTTGTTGACACTCACACTTTATGCCATCAGGCTCTTTGACATGATGTCACCATGCCCAGTGATGGAATCCATATGCTATGTTGACTGGTTTCCGTGGCTCTGTTCTTCATCAGTTTACCTGGTAATAATAATAATAATAATACATTTAATTTAGAGGCGCCTTTCAAGACACCCAAGGTCACCTTACAGAGCATATAGTCATCATACTGTACATTATTTAAAAAAAACAAGACATTGTGTAAAAAGAAATAAACATAAGCAATAAGAAATAAATAAAACAAAAACAAAAAAACAATCAAAACAGTGATCAGTTAGACGTTGTGTGCGAGTTTGAACAGGTGAGTTTTGAGTTGTGACTTGAAGGTTGTAATGGTGTCTGATTGTTTTATGTGTGGGGGGAGGGAGTTCCAGAGCCTGGTACCGTGCGAGTACGTCGTGTTTTTCACTGCTCTCTCCGTGCCTTTTTTTGGCTTCTGCTTTTCCAACATGCATTGCATTGTCGTCTCACCACCCTCTCCAAGACCCTGTGAAGGTAAATATTTGTTAGTTACTTCAATTTATCAGCTGTACCATTACCTCAAAGAGCCAGTTCAACAAGTGCTGTGATGTTGGAGGGTAGAATGTATGTTGGAAAAACTAAACTTTGTAATTCTATTGGCCTTCAGGTCATCTTGGAGTACAACCGGACCCTGGACCCTCCCTCCGGACGTCCAACTCTGAGGTCATGGCCACTGTCGACTTCACCCCTGCCTCGGCCCCGCCCCGCCCTGGCGGGTGGTGGTGTCTGGCTCCTCCCTCAGAGCAGTCATCTCCCAGCTGCTGACTCAGGTAAGTTGTCAGCAGGCTACTGTCCCACACAGTGTCTGTCTACAGTAGTGTTGTCAAAAATATAATTTTTTAAATAGATACATATCTCAATGCTCTGTGAGACGGTGTTAGCTCAAAGTTAGCCATAAATCAACAGCTAGCATGTCAAGTGGAGCGACTCCGTGACCGGTTTTCGATAGAGAAGGAGTGCTTTTTAGAAGTACTTTGACTTTTGAATACCCAAGAATTGTCAAAGACGGAGAAATCTAGACGCCCCTAGCGGCAGCTAATTTAATTTGCAGCCAGGGAGGTCTAGCCTTCTGTCGTCGTTTTTCGCTGCTGGAAACAGAAAATGGGACAGTCCAATCAGATCGTGAGGAGCGGTATCGAGCCGAATGACGACAGAGCTGCGACGGTTCCGTGATAAAGGTAAACAATAATGGCTGCTGCTGCTGGCGAACAGCTGTCTTTCGACTCGGCTTTGGCCGCGACTCTTCAAGACTTGAAGTCATCATTTTCTTTGAGAAATGAACAAAGAACTGCACTGAAGTCTTTCCTGGAAAAGAAAGATGTATTCAGAGTTTTGCCGACCGGATACGGTAAAAGTTTCGTCGTTGGTCTCCATTCTCTCAATCCACCATTCGCAACACTTCCCCATGGAAATTTCCGTCGCTCTGACTACGTCACCTTCTTCGTTGCTCTGATTGGTTGTAGCTCTGTCCTAGTGCGTGCAGGGAGAACTTGAAAGACAACCGTTTATCCCACCCACACTGCCTGCCACCGTACGAGACCAGACCCAATATCTTTCCGGTATGGGTCTGGCTTGCCAGGCTAGCACCCGTATGCCAGAAGAAGATTTTGTGTTTCATAAATGTGCAAATGCACAACAATAGCTATCTTTTGCACGAAATTTGACCTGCACAAAATACAGCTCGCAAATAACAATTGAAGAAAATACTTCCCCTTATCGTTTAACAACCAAAAATTATGTCTTACCATTGTTGTTTATGTTCCCGAATTTGAGTTTGATTTGATCGCATAAAACCACAATAAAATAATCCAGTGTCTTGGTTTGCATCTAAACATGATGATTTTTACAATCAATGAATCAAAAAGGACCATTTCCTTTAATCCGAATACATGTCCTTTATCGCCATCTGGTGGTAATCTGGTGTATTTGCGAGTGTTTGGCTCTGCTTGGCGTCATTCAATTAAATTTGCCCTGAACTTTCAATCGAGGGGTCGAGTGTCAAAATTGTATATTTTATTCTCAGGATATCTAACTGTTTGTGTCTCATATTACTTCAGGGCTACCAACTGATAATTATTTCAGGTGGAAATGTAATCTTCCCCTTATGCTGTGTTCCAGTTTTATTCACTCTAACCAAGCGGTATCCGCATTGAATATTTGCACAGCAATCTTTCTTTTCACACCAAGATGAAATATTGTAGCCATTACAGTTGTGGAGATATACTCTATTTTTTTTCTTTGGGTACGTGATTTTCTGAGGTTTTCCCTGTGGTATCGAAAATAGTATCCCATATTGTTTTTTTCAAGGTATTGTATCGACGTTAGAGAATCCAGTATCGTGGCAACGATAGAGTCATTCACTGAGATATGGCAGGAGGTATTCAGTTAGAGCCAGGTAGCTGTGGTTCAAAGGAAGGCTCATTTTCCATCAAAGCTGAGGAGGAGCTCTGCAACAACTCCTGAAGCCCCAGGTTGACTTGTGTCTACCACAGACGGTCTGAACAGGTGTCTACTGGTGTGCTCTGCAGGTCAGCCATGGGTCCCACCCTCCTGTGTGGTGGTTCACCATCTTCCAGGAGGTCCACCGCCTCCTCCGGTCCTCCTTCCCCTGGGTCAGGGTGAGGGTGGACAGGCAACAGGCCAACTGTCTTCTGCAGCCCATAGCTCATCACCAGGTCTCTATTGTTGAAGAAGATGCTTCACATTGGTGACTTGTACGTTTTTTAAGAGAAAAAAGCTGATTTGAAAACCTTGTTTTGTATTCTGAATGCACAAAGTTAAATAAGACATTTTGCACTGTAGCTACTTTAGTAAAATACTAAATTTCCATATTGTAATATTTGCTTGACCCTTTAATGGTGTCATTTGCATCCCTACTGCGCTAAACACAAATTCAACCCTTAGAATCAATTTGCAAATTAACCAAATGCTTTCACAGAGGAACATAACAACATCAAAATGACAAATAGGTCCTGTGTGAACTTGTCCTTTGTGAAGTGGCAGTACGCTTATGTCTTCTGGGTCCTTCTTCCAGCTGGCTAAATACATCATGGCCCGCCTGGAGAAACAGTTGATCCCCTGGAACGGTCTGGAGAAGGCTCTGCTCACCGCGCCACACATCTTCCAGCATTACGCCGTCCAGCTGGTGGCTCGTAGCAGCTCAGGGAGCAACTCTACAGGACGTTTGGCACGTGGGTCCAACACGGCAAACCTTCTGGCAGGGCTCTCCCACCGATGAGCACCGCAGAGCAGGGCCTCAGAGGAGGGGACGCAGCCGTCCACAGCAACCCTCTGGCTGACGTCCCTGTCGCTCTGGACCCCGGTCTGGACGCCCCTCAGGAGGAGCAGCCCGACAGCCACAGGCGTTGTGATCCGTCTGTGATGGAGAACAGTAGCTGTGGCCCTGTCACTGGAGATCTCCTTCCTCCAGCAGCTCAGCCAGAGAAGTACGGAGAGTCTAACTCCGTCTCCACAACCGTAGGTTTATCATGACACAACAAACCAAGACTGCAAGTCTAGCACCACATACATGTGCATAATAGCAGCTCGAGAACACGAGATAATAAAATCAAAGTAGGAGTAAGTTTTAGACAAGCTAAGCAGTCCAGGGGTCTTCCTCTGTAGAACAGGACCCGGTTGTGATCCAGCGTAAAGTAAACTGTACAGTACAACGGTTCGCTCTCTATCACATCCATGCATTGTTAACCTGCATTGTTTTCCTAATTTAATAAATGCCTACAAGGTGAAGTTGGCAATTTGCTTAGAAAATTCATAAAACATGACTCAATGATGTACAGTAAATTGTGGTCCTGTTTTATGTAGAAAGGACGACTTGGTCAAATGCATAGAATACTTGTGTAGAAACGTGATTTTATAATTCGGATAGAAGGATTAAAGGTCACGTCATTCAACAGGAGAAACTGGGTCTGCAGCTTCGCTGGGTCCTTGAGGATAGGCTGAGAGAGGCCCCTGCCCGGCGTGTGCCTGTCCAGGGACGGGCTCATGAAGGACCCCCCGAACACCCTGCTGGCCTGCTCCCTGATCGCCACAGAGGTCCTTGATCACCTGAAGACCTCGGTGAGCCCTCCTGACTACAACAATGAGGCAGAGGAGTGTCTTCACGGGGAACAGTTGTTGGCCCCCGCTAAGGTCAGTCATCTCAGATCCTGGTGCAACAGTCCTTCACAAAGGCCCTGACGTGGTGGGCTACACACAAAGAAATGTTTAAGATAAGCCTACTGTCTTTGCCCTGGCTCATAAAATGAGCAGACCATCATTGGTTTGTGAATGTTCGATGTCTGCTTACTGGCTTTCTTGACACGTTCGGAACCGCTTTCGACCCACATTAAACGCCCTTACGTTGCCTGATTTGTGTGTGTGCTTCATTACACGATCAATTACCTTTAAACAGACAATAAACAAAGACACTATGACACTCGCTTGCGTATTGCTGGGACCCGGTAGATGTATTAACTACTCAAACATTATTACTTCTACAGCCAGTCAACCTTGAGAAATGTATGATTAGCAAATATACAAAATACTCATCAAACTTTGATTGTTGACCGTTCAGATTTTTTAATGTTTCTTATTTTTTATTATTGAACAGGACCCCCAGAATATCCTGCTGGCCTCTAATGACCCGGACCCCCAGAATCCCCCTGATGACTTCAAGGGAGCAGAGGAGTGTCTCCACGGGGAAGACATAACGTTGGCCTCCTCCCCTAAGGTCAGTCATCTTAGTAACTAGTGTAGCAGCCTATCACACAGGCCACAACACGGTGTCATTTACAGTAACAAAGGTTTCTGTCATTCCCAAGTATAACCTACAGAGTGCTGCCTTCTGGCTGAGTCCTTTCAGTCTAACAGTACATGAAACACAAAGCAACGATTTTACGCATGGGTGATAATATGTTGCCAAAAATGTTGTTACTTAGAACCATACCAATTTATACTTTTTTTACTCAAGGGAAGCAAATGGATGATATTCATCCATCACCATCATAGCCAAAAAGCAAAGCTATATTATATTGTATATCGTACATAAATATGGTAGATAATTGTTAACTTGTAACGTTAATTTGCATCGCAAGATAAGTGCCTTCCTATTTGGATTAATATAGGCTCCTCGGGGCTTCCGTAGTTCGAGTTTGACTTCCTGTGATGACCAGCAGATGTATGCCGTGATATGCATAGACATCTTATAGAAATATAATATAAGATGTCTATGGTGATATGTGCCATACCTATAAAGTTATTAATGGTCACTACGCCTCGAGTATTCTTCCTTTACAACCCGGCCGGCCGCCTGTATTGGGCAGAAGTTACCACAATAATATTTTTGGGTTTGAGGGAGGGTAATAGTAAGGGTTTGAGGGATTCCCAAATTTAAATAGCCAGAGCCAGAGCTGCTGCCTTCTGACTCATATTGAGGAAGCTCAACCAGGTCTTTTTCATGACAGACATAGCACAAAAACCCTTATATCAACAGTTTCACTCTGTGGTTTGTGTTGCCCCAGCAGAAGGGAATCAACCTATTAAACATATGAAGAAAGCAAATGAACAAAAATACTTTCCTGCATTATATCGAAAATAGGCTCCTGCATTTCACAGCAGTTGTGAAATGAGAACTTACTCTAGCTATTACTCCTATTACTTAGATGCACTGTTGTAAATCATAGCTGGTCATTTTCAAGGAACACTGACTTTATTTTCTATGCTCAATACTTAAGTGAGGTTCAACAGGGGATTGCAAAGGTTCCAATTGCCCTTAGAAAAGGTTCAGTGAGTATTGTAGATTGGTACTTGAATAAACGCAATTATTCTCACATCCAACACACATGTCTTGCCTCTTTCTGCTCACAGTACCGTGTAAAACAGAGGTCTCCAACAGAATATTGGAGGATGACGATCCAGTCGTCAAATTAGACAACTATTCTGGCTTTGAGGCTAATAACCCATACTGAGGCAGCTGTTGTTAGGCATGTTTATCTCCAACCCTAACCCTAACCCTAACATATTGCAGTTGTTCTGCAGACTTGAAACCGGAGCCCTATCAATCATTTGAAAACTTTATGAATGCGACGCCATTAATGACAGTAACGGCAGCATGCAGTCTGGGAAGAGTGAGGTTTGAACCCAACCAAGGTTTATTTGAGAAACAATTAGAATGACTAAGTGCAGCACAAAAAGCTATAGACGAGGGGATAGTGGAAGACGCTTGGGCTGAATGGTTTACGGAATCAGAATTTGATCAGTTGGAATCGATGGTAAGGAAGGTCGAGGCCGATCCTTTTTTTTTTTACCTTGACTTTTTGACCAACAGGACACAAAGAGTGAGAGTGAATGGCTCTGACAAGTTCTGCTCATCAACGGGCTCCCCCCAAGGATGCGTGCTCTCCTTGGGGGGAGACTTTATATCCTGTATACTAATATCTGTCAGAGGAGGTGGGACAATAGGACCATAATTAAATATGCAGATGACTCACTTATTGTTATCCTGCTCAAAGTAACCGAAACTGGTCATGGCCAAGTCATCAACGACTTTGTTGAATGGTGCGAGGCGTATGCCTTTCAACTTAATATAACAAAGACAAAGTACATGCTCATTGATTTTAGAAAGGAAAAACGGACACAGGAAAACACATTAATCAAAGGTCAAACTGTTCATTGTGTGAAATCATGTAAATACCTGGGGACAATTATAGATTCAAAACCAACCTTTGAAAGTAACTCCGAAGCTGTGTGTAAAAAGGGGCACCAGCACCTTTTCTGTATAAGGAAACTGAGCCGCTTCCACATAGACAAATCGATCATGACCCTTTTTTACCATGCTTTTATTGAATCAGTTTTATAATTTGCACTTAAGTTAAGTGGTTCAGCCGACTAATTGGTGAACCACAGCTCAACTTGTATGCAAGACAGCTACAGCGTGTAACTGATTCGATTTTTGAAATGACCGTTCCCATGCATGCACACTGAGTTTCACCTTCTGCCCAGCTCTGGCCGCAGGTTCACTGTGCGTAGGTGTAGAACAAAACAACACAAAAGTAGTTTTGTCGCGCAGCCTCTACACTGAGGAATAAGTCACAGCTATATTTTGCTCAGATTATTTATTATTACTTATTGCTGTTTTTATAGACTCATTGCTGTACTATTTATTCAGATTTTACCTCATATTCACAACATAAACATTTTACTGAGTTATTATGTCGTTTTTTACTGTTGTTTTAGTTCACTTCATATTTCATCTGAACCTGTAGAACTTGTGTAATTTTGCCGTTTTGTTCCACTGTCCTTAGTTGGTTGACGTTTGATATGTTCCGCCGGGGACGTTTTTTGATCCCGGCACGCCACTGCCTTTAAGCCAAGAAAACATGAACACTCTGAGGGCAGATGTACCCCATTTACAAACACTTACAATCCTACTATCATTCACGTGAATGGAAAAAACGAGGTCATATGAACTGAAACGACCCCATTTACCCCTCTTGTGAGTCTGGAGCAGCCGCCAGGGAAATTCATCTTGGCTTGTCGAACATTCAAGGTTTAAATTTGCATTTTAAAGACCTACCAACAGCTTCTAAATTCAGATTGCCTATCCTACTGAGACATGGGTAAGCCCAAACAGTCCCCTAAACTCACTGAAGGGATACATGTTGTATGGCAATCGTCGTTTGAATTGTTACGTTACGCGCCAACAAATCAACCACACAGATGCTCAAGCCACAAGCCCAAGGAGATGTTGGAATTTATTAAAGGGGATATACTATGAAAACAACAGTTATCCTGGGATTAGGGTGTTGTTTTTGGTCTCTGGTGCTCCCACACGCATACAAACTTTGAAATAGGTCTGTACATGATTTGTGAGATATGCATTTCTAAAAGCAGGTACCACCCAGTGGCGTCACTAGGCTGTTTCATTCGGGGCTAAAGCCCCGGATATTATTTAATTACACCATGCTGTGGTTCAGTCTGACAGCTCATTTGCATTAAAACTACAGACACCAGAAACAGCGCATTCTTAAGTGACGTTATAGGTCCATGACTGAAACAGAGGGGAATAGCGGTAGGCGAGATTTTTATTCCTAAAAGTTATTTCGAACAAACATCTTAAAAAACATGTTTCCTGGAACTCATATACTATGTTTACTTGTTGGGAAAACACCATAATTTGTCGCAATTAACATAATGATAAAAATATTATTCACAAAGCCACAGTTTCCCAAAGTAGAATTTATAATTGTCAATAGCCCTCACATCAATGTGATGTCATCAGTTGCAATTAGGAAACCCATTTCAATGAGGCATATTTTAATTGCCCCCCTTAATCCCTTTTTCCACTGGTTAATTTAAGTTATGTTTTATGTTGCACTTCTGCATCTCAATGAATTAGAATATTGTGGAGATATTAATAATTTCAATAATTCAATTTTTTCAAAACTTCAAACTCATATATAATAAAGATTCATTCCAACAAAAGTGAAATATTTCAAGCCTTTATTTGTATTAACCTTGATGGTAATGGCAATAACTATCGCAATAACCATCGTAATTACGTAATTTATGCGTTTTGATGTAAACGACAACTTTTTTGAAAACGATGTTGTGTGCACAATGTTATTTTTGAAAACGGAGGGAGGGAAATATTTGTTTCTATAAATACCCTGCTACGTATAAACGTGGCCTGAGTCTTTAATATTTAACTTTTTCTCATTCTAACTTTCAGAGGTACTGAATTTGTGTGCGTGTGTGTGTGTGTGTGTGTGTGTGTGTGTGTGTGTGTGTGTGTGTGTGTGTGTGTGTGTGTGTGTGTGTGTGTGTGTGTGTGTGTGTGTGTGTGTGTGTGTGTGTGTGTGTGTGTGTTATACAAACTGCTTCTGTTTTTGTTTGTAGTGCTTATAACACTTTTTGTGTCAAAGATTGGAGCTCTGGAAAGTAGTTACTGATTCCTATGTGATAGTATATCAGCAACATTTTTCCCAGGAGCTTGCTTGTGCATTATGCATTGTACTATACTCTAACTGTATGCATAAAATCTATATTATAAACAAGCTTGCATTGATTCCTCTCAAGTGGGTCTACCTTGATTTTTGCACATTGAAGATTTTGTATTGAAGCATGTGCCAGCCAATCTTTTACGCCATCGCCCCGAGTGACATCTCCCCGGTGCATGGCTGGGAAAAGGTGGTTTTTGGGGTCGGCGGTGCGTGGGTGTGTGTGGGATCTGAATACCTTTGGGGCCTAGTTAGATTATAATCTGCCTGAAAACAATATCTAACAGACATTATGTGGGAAAACAACCGTATTAGGAATGCAAAAGTTTGTTTTGTATCAGTAATGTTTTCTTTTCCTCATTTGCTTCACTGAATCCTCTCTTTAATTAGAGCAGCATTCAGCCTCCTCCTGAAAAACCCTCATATTGGAAACAACTAGGCCTAAACCAACCAACCAACTGCATCGTCTGTCCGATCAAAGACTACGATTATAGTTTAGAGGTCCATATACAGGTGCTGGTCATATTATTAGAATATCATGAAAAAGTTGATTTATTTCATTAATTCCATTTAGAAAGTCAAACCTGTAGAATGCATACATTCATTCCAAACAGACTGATACATTATAAGTGTTTTTTGCCAAAAAGAAGATGATTATAGCTGACAACCAATGAAAACCCTAAATTCAACATCTCAGAAAATTAGAATATGGTGAAAAGGTCAGATATTGAAGACACCTGGTGCCACACTCTAATTAGCTAACTAACTCAAAACACCTGGAAAAGCCTTTAAATGGTCTCTCGTTTTGATTCTGTATGACACACAATCATGGGGAAGACTGCTGACTTGACAACTGTCCAAAAGATGACCATTGATACTTTAAAGAAGGAGGGCAAGACACAAAAGGTCATTGCCAAAGAGGTTGGATGTTCCCAGAGCTCTGTGTCCAAGCACATTAATAGAGAGGCGAAGGGAAGAAAAAGATGTGGTAGAAAAGAGTGTACAAGCAAGAGGGATAAACGCGCCCTGGAGAGGATTGTCAAACAAAACCGATTCAAAAATGTGGGGGAGATCCACAAAGAGTGGACTGTAGCTGGAGTCAGTGCTTCAAGAAGCACCACACACCGACGTATGCAAGATATGGGCTTCAGCTGTCGCATTCCTCGTGTAAAGCCACTCTTGAATAAGAGACAACGTCAAAAGCGTCTCGCCTGGGCTCAAGACAAAATGGACTGGACTGCTGCTGAGTGGTCCAAAGTTATGTTTTCAGATGAAAGTAAATTTTGTATCTCCTTTGGAAATCAAGGTCCCAGAGTCTTGAGGAAGACAGGAGAGGCACAGAATCCACGTTGCCTGAAGTCCAGTGTAAAATTTCCACAGTCAGTAATGGTCTGGGGTGCCATGTCATCTGCTGCTGTTGGTCCACTGTGTTTCCTGAGGTCCAGGGTCAATGCAGCAGTCTACCAGGAAGTTTTAGAACACTTTATGCTGCCTGCCGCGGACCAACTTTATGGAGGTGACGATTTCATTTTCCAACATGACTTGGCACCTGCACACAGTGCCAAATCTACCAGTACCTGGTTTAAGGACCATGGTATCCCTCTTCTTGATTGGCCTGCAAACTCACCTGACCTTAACCCCATAGAAAACCTATGGGGTATTGTGAAGCGGAAGATGCGAGATGCCAGACCCAACAATGCTGAAGAGCTGAAGGCCACTATTAAAGCAACCTGGGCTCTCATAACACCTGAGGAGTGCAACAGACTGGTCGACTCCATGCCACGCCGTATTGCTGCAGCAATTCAGGCAAAAGGAGCTGCAACTAAGTATTGATTGCCATACATGCTGAAACTTTCCATGTTCATACTTTTCAGTTGGCCCACATTTCTAAAAAATCATTTTTTGTACTAGTCGTAACTAATATTCTAATTTTCTGAGATACTGAATTTGGGATTTTCAGTAATTGTCAGTACTAATCATCCAAATTAAAAGAAATAAACATTTCAAATATATCACTCTGTGTGTAATGAATTGATATAATATGTAAGTTTCACGTTCTGAATATAATTACTGAAATAAATCAACTTTTTCATGATATTCTAATAATTTGACCAGCACCTGTATATATATATATATATAATTATGACATCCACTATTATTATAAATAATAAAGGTGGAGAGTCATTTACAGACTTGTAAGACCTAAGGGCAGACATTGCGTGGGGGTTTAGACCTCCGACCTTAACGTGGCAGTATGGTTCCAATCTTTTCTGGTGCTCCCTGCTGTATGACCGCCTATCAGTGTACGTGCGATTGATTGGACAGCTTTAGCAGACAGCTGATAGGGGGACATAACTAGACCGTTCCGCCAGAGGTCTCGGAGTCAGAGCGTATTTTCTTCCTTTTTGTTGCGTCTGAGGCGGACCATGTGCTACGATTAGCCTTTTCCGCAGTAGGCTGCTCCTGATGCAAACATGGAGCATATGAAGACGGACTAGAGGTGCAACATTTATAGGGACACAAGTTAGAACATGATGGGAATTCTTATAGGTAACTTGCTTTAGTTTTTAACTCGTCTGTCCTTTTACAATTTGTTTGCATCGATCGTTTAAAAAACACAGGTGTCTTACAGGCCCATTCAATATTTATATGTAAATGAAACGATTCATTGTTTACGTGGCAATCTTCTCTAAATAGAATGTGTCATCTATGGCATTGATTCCTTTGCCGTAGGCTATGTGTTATTTAAAGCCGTCAAAATTATGGCTACGGCTTAGAAGTTTGCTAAATCTTTACTGAAATCGCACATATCACTGTGATATAACTAAGCAATAGCCTACGTGATGGTGCGGCTTTGGAATTTCCATGTCGAATGTAATGGAACTGTTTTTACACTTTGCAATGGTCAGATTAGACACCAAATTGCTATTTAAATAGCTTAATGTGCTTGTTTCTTTATGTTTAAATAAAAGGAATAGCACAAATGGCGACACCAAGAGGTGTTCTGCGGGACTTTGACGTCAAACACATATGGCTAACGTTTGCTTACTTTGGGAAGTAGAAATGTTGTTCCAAAGTGCTTTCAAGGATAGGTTTTTTTCTGTAGTGAGGCACCTCTTGGCCTCATTGATTGTGTAGCTCATGGGCGTGTGCAATTTTTGCCCTTATGACATGACATTGTAATCACTGTGTGATTTATTTATAACTATTGTATTTATTTTATTTTGTATTATCTTATGGATGTAGGATTGTGGGATACTTTATACTTTTTATTTTATTAATGCATACTTTAGATTCCATGGGCTGTTGTAAGAAGTTAATTTCCCATGCATGGGATGAAATAAAGTTCTTATCTTATCGTATAAGGTTGTCACATCATTTAATTGACGTGAAAGTATGGACAATAATATATATCATGTATTTGCAAATCATTTTATTTTATTGTTCACATTTCAGTGGATGACATCCATGTATTGTAATACTGTCCAACAAATGAAAACATTGTGAAGTCACTTAAATACAAAATAAATATATGTATAAATAGATAAACAATAAATAAATTCCCTGATAATCATTTAAATTACATATAAATAAATAAATAAATTCATAAATAAATGCCCTGATAATCTTTTAAATGATATATTATCAAAAGGTTACTTCAATTGACCTGCTATGAAGTCTTAAATACAAAATATTGTGTTAGAACATAGCCGATATATTGTTATTTGTGTCTGAACTTTTTGGAGGCAATTGCACCATGTTCAATCTTGAAGACTATTGGAGCTCTAGCATTCGTTATTTAGTTTCCTGAGGGAATTGCCTAATCTTGTTAATGCTTCTGGGTTGAATTCTTTCACATCCATTGGACAGGTGTGGTTCTATATATATAAAAAAAAGAAAAAAAAAAAGGATAAGTTAGAAAAAATACTTTGCTGAATTGTTGTCTGTTGTGCTTCAAAGAGCTAATACAAGTCTCAGTTTTCAACATAATCCCATGCAGTGATCTGGTTGTATTGCTACTAGAAGGGGTCATTGGAAGTCTGAAGGAACTCACCGTTTGGGGTCGTGAAAGGGACTCAGTGTTTTCCTTTAGTATAGTGAGCAGATCTTTGATATTTGGGCGGTTGGAATTCAACTGGTGCCAAGTTGTGTTCAGTGCCTCTGAATATACACCCCGACAGTCACACTGTGGGGAAAAATAAAAGTATTTGTTCACTATGAATAAATACAATTTAAATTCAATATGCAAGATGCATAAGGACCGATGAGAAAGAAAATCCTAAAAGTTATGTTAATCAGGTAACTTACTGCGTGTCTCAATTTTCTGGTTGATGGAAAACTAATATTTCCGGTCTGGAAGAAAATAAAGTAACATTAGATATACAGTTAATTTGAATAAACTGAAAATGTAAAATGGACTGCATTTATATAGCGCTTTTCTAACCATTGGCCAAAGCCAATGGCGCTTTACAATATTGCCTCACATTCACCATTCACGCACACATTCACGCACCGACGGCAGAGTCAACCATGCAAGGCGACAGCCAGCTCGTCGGGAGCAGTTAGGGTTAGGTGCCTTGCTCAAGGACACCTCGACACTCAGCTAGGAGGAGCCGGGGATCGAACCAACAACCTTCAGGTTACCAGCCAACCCGCTCTACCTCCTGAGCCACTGCCGCATAATATGTACATAATATTGACTGGAAAAAGGCAAGCAGTTACAACAAACATAACGTCTTGTTGGTATCAACATGCCTGATATGGAGTTTGAGAGAAAGGACAGTGAAAACATTTACCGTTGTGTCAGTATATGTGTGTGAGTGATAAGTCTATAGGAAGTCAAAAGTAAATGGGTATAAAATTGTACTTACAAAGGACCAGTTTCCAAGTTCCCTTCGGAGTTCTGTTTGGAGAGCCAAAATGTAGGGTATGAGCTCCGCTCTTATGCTATGATCATCCCCTCTGCAGCTCTGCATGAGGACAACAATGACAAGCATGAACTTGAACATACTGATGCGTGCTTCCTTTTCTATATTTGGTTCTCTGCTTTTCTCGCGGCAGTCCTGAGTGTTCATTCAGTGGTGGATGCTACAAACGCTATTTGTAACCATGAGAAAGGAGGAAGTTAATGATGTCACAGACAGATCGGAAAAAAAAAACCACTGGTTTGTCATTAAGAGATTTGTACATCCCGCGCATTCTTTTAGATGGCCAGACATTATTAGAAGGTAAAAATGTTATTTACAGTAGCGTGCCTATATTCACTGAATATGCGTGTTTGGAATGTTATATAAATGAGCCATCAAGATTCCTCCATTATAAATAAGAAGAAATAAAGAACAAAATTGTTTCAGACGTAGGACACTACTACTTAATACTACTTATTAGTCGTGACCTCCATTTTTAATCAGTATATCAGATTCTGTACATGCTTCACACACTGACATCCTATGACTCGCCTTAACTACTAGCCAATTATGTTGGTATAACTTCTATCGAGAAACTGTTCCAAAACATTTCACAACTGCAGATTATTTTAAGGACATGAATCTCCTATTTTGTCTGGGATCGGCTTTGGGATTTTTCATGTACTCTCATTACCCCCCCCCCCCCCCCCAGCCCCTACACACACACACTTCGACTGTGGATGACCATTTGTGATGTCATAGTTTCATTAATGAAGCAATGTCAGTTTCAATGAAACTCAAGAAGTTAATCTGTCTTCTGCTTTTTTTTTTTTTAAGATGTCTTCGAGAGATTTGCATTTGTGGGGGTTTCCGTAATTTTGCTAGAAATAGAATTTGGTTAGTTTTTACTTTTGCTTCACTGCTTCCCTGGAGAGTCTGGTTTTTTTTTTTCAGAACTGCTGATTTGAATCTCGAGGAACAAGTTCATTCATTCTTAGATATCGTGCCCTCAAAATGTGCGCCATCATGGAATTCCCAAGACGTCCTTGCTATGTTTCTGCTCCTAACCAGTGGAGGCTTGGTTCTGAAGGCTTCTTGCTGAAGGCTCTGCAAGAATAGTTGAAACAAAAA
This sequence comes from Gadus morhua, assembly GCF_902167405.1. Classification (NCBI taxonomy): domain Eukaryota; kingdom Metazoa; phylum Chordata; class Actinopteri; order Gadiformes; family Gadidae; genus Gadus; species Gadus morhua. The sequence goes on from NC_044057.1 coordinate 22,896,491, forward strand.
ACGTAGCAAACAAAAAATTTAATGTTCAAATACAGAATAAGTACTGCTATTGCTACAGATTAATATTGGGTAGTCAAAGGAGCAAGAATAAAGAAAATAACACAAACAGACCATAAATACAACCCAAGAGCCAGCTGGTGCTACCCCTGGAACTCCATGTTCTCTAATTGGTCAAAGAGGGGCGGCCATGTTTTGAAAAACATAACCGCAGTGACACATACTGTGTATTGGGTCTTTCATATTTTTTTTAGAATGAAGAACATCTCTGGTACGGAGGTACTACCTGGAACTGCACATTCCTATATGTGTTCAAATAGGGGTTGCAATATTTGAAAAATTGAACCGTTGATCCGCTGTATAGTTGATCTCTTCTACTACACTAAAATGGAGGGCTTCTCTGTTATGGAGGCACCGCTTGGAGTTTCAATTTGTGTTTATGATCAAGTAGGGGCTGCCATATTTTGAGATATCTAACCGAAGCCCCTCGTACTATGCATTGGAGATTTTCTAGATTACCAAAGTGAGGAACATCTTATCCAAGCCTCATGGGACGGTTGAGAGGACGGCTTCCAACAAAGTAATATCAGTCTTCTAGCCATTAGGGTCAGGGAGGCCAAAAAGTCAGCGCGCTGTGTTCGGTATTACACCAAAGAGAGCTGTTGATGCAGCTGGAGAAAAGAGCACCGGGAGCAGTCCCGATAAGGAATCAAAGATATTGGACCAGTAGTTGTGAAGAGAAGGGCAAGACCAAAGCATATTAATTATTGAGGCAGGACCTTGTTGACGCCTGTCACAAACGGGTCGGTGTCAGGAGACATTTTAGAAAATCAGACTTTTATCCAGTGAGCGCGGTGTACAATTTTACACTGGATTAGGCTATGCTTGGCACATACAGATGAAGAGTGGACCCAGAGAAGAATATTATCCCATTGATCATCTCTTCTTTTCATATCTTTGCCTAAATCCTGCTCCCATGATGTTCGGACAGCCAACAATGAGGAACTCTAAAGTCTTTCTCTCATTTCCATATTAGACGGTACCTTTGGCATGTTAGGGTGGTAGTAACAAAGCATCGGTGGAGGTGTCTGCAGGCTGAGAGGGAAATTGGGAGTTTGTGTCCCGGGCCGTAGAAAGCTACAAACCTGCATACTGTATATAAATTGGCTGAACCCATTTTAAGGTTAGTCTGAGTATGTGTATTTCACTTGACTAATTGCGTGCCCAAACACTGCTAGAACCAAAAAACCAACTCATAAAACATTGTACAGATATTGTTGTGAGGTATGCGAATAATTTGGCTCGACTGGCCTTGAAAGAGTGAGTTAATCATTGGAAATTTAGACTAATTGAATGTCCGTCGGTGGGGTAGCATCACTGCTATATTTCTGCTTCGTGCGATTTTGGTGACGCCACTTTTTTTACCATTTTTAGCGAACCTTAGCTGCAAATTAGAAATACGTTTTTACTTCCTCCTTTATCACTTTGTTATTCACGTCAGTATTTTGCTTCTATGTGAAACTGAAGCAAATGATAATGGCCGCGATATGCTGCAAGATGCTTAAAAGTTGTCATTGATATGACAGGTCATATCATTGTCTGCTTTTAATAGGGAATGAGACATCTGGGACACGAGACTTACCAGTGTTACCGCCACGTTCAAGCCTATTATGGACATTTGGATATATTAGTGTTTGCATTTGGTTTGAGTCTCTGTGGTTTGTATTTGTCATCTTTAAAATTTAGTCATCGAAATGTTTGTGTGTGTGCGAGGGGGGGAGGTGGATGTGGTTACCTTAGTTATTTTCCACAATGGAGTTGTCAATTACCTCCAGTCTTTCTCAGTTGTCATCAGTCGATTGATAAGAACTTTGAATAAGGTACACCGCAAGTGATGAGGACATGGAGCACTGGTTCCTGTCGTCACAGTGGAATCGGCTACCTATTTTTCCGTTTAATAATCAGTTTGTTCCTGTAGTGGAAATAAGGTGTTAATTAAACACCAATGGTGAACGGAGGGACGCAACATTAAGCCATCAATTCCACTCAAAACACTATGTATAATGATCAGCTTTTTGTGGTTTGGAGTAAATTTGTCAATTTCCTGTGCTTGTCTTTTCATTGAGATAAGATGGATGAAGCATAGGTGAATGCACAAGTCTTCGAGCGGATCCCCTGAGGTTGATCCTGGAGTTGGAAGGAAGTGGATGTTGACGCTTTCCTGTCACTCGATTGATTCTGATTTGGGGTCAAACAAGTCCGATGTCCCGAAGGGTGTGCATGCCAAAGGGCTGCTTCTGCTTTTCTGCAAAGTCAGACCTAATCATTTGTCAACTTATTTGTGGGTGACTTCTCGGCATCTCCGCTGAGAGGTGTGAAGAAAAGAGGTAGGTGTGAATTAAAACAGAGTTTCTGTCTATCGACTGCAACATCCATCAGTACGTAAGTAGCCAGTAAAATGTATTTACAAGGCAATTTAAAAAGTTTTCACTGGACAAAGTACCGTACATGGTGCAAAAAGGCATATAAAAGAACACATACCACATACAGTACATTAAAAACATAAAAATAAACAACATATCACAAAAGGGGAGGAAAGGCCAGGGTTTTGAGCCTAGATATAAAAATGGTGACGGAAGGAGAGTCTCTAATTGAAGGCGGCAGCTCGTTCCAAAGGCGGGGGGCAGCCACAGCAAAAGCCCTGTCGCCCCTCTGTTTTAATCTAGTGCGGGGGGCAGCCACAGCAAAAGCCCTGTCGCCCCTCTGTTTTAATGTAGTGCGTGGAACGTGCATGAGTCCCATGCTACATGATCTATGGGACCTGGGAGCTGAGTGGCGGAGTTTAAAAAACATAATTAGGGTTTTAAAATTAATTCTGTGCTGGATGGGCAACCAGTGGAGGGATGCACTGGACCAGCTGAAGGCGAGAGAGGAGTGATTGAGGGAGTCCTAGGTAAAGGGAGTGGCAGTAATCCAGCCGTGATGTAATGAAGGCGTGTATTACTTTTTCCAGATTGGGAAATGATAAATGGAATTTCATCTCAGCAAAGACTGAGCTGGTAAAAAACTGCCCGAATTCAGCGGCAATTTGCTTGTCAAAGCAGAAATTCGAGTCAAAGATGACAACCAGGATTCTGGTGTGGGGTTCGACGTAGGGGGAGAGAATACATGGGTCGGCGGCCGCGCGTGGGGGCTTTAGAACAAAGGTCATCTGACTCGTCCCCGGGGAAGTTGACCTGAGGCTTGCTGCTCCGTACCTGTCTAGCCCCCCGGGCTGACCGCCCCCTGTGCTCGTCCCTCCCCTCGTCCCTCCCCTAGGCGTCACAGTTGGGCATCTAGTATTCCGATTTCCCAGGCCATATGCCCCCATGATATATCCTTCCACCCTCCCCGTCCTGAATCCATCCCCATGTTGGGGGGTCTACTTTCACAGTCTGGCCCGGCCCTTCCTTCAGCTGCAGGTTTTCAAGTTGTTGGCTTTTTATAACGTACCAGTTTGTGGAACATTGGTTTTCATTCCTTGATCAAATCCAAACCCTACTTTCCTCTGAGTTAGTTCAGTTCAGTACTTTTCCAGGCCGTCTCAGTACTTTCCCAGACCCTCTGATGTTTGGGTCCTCTCCCTTTGTGTTCATCATGCTACCCCGGCGCCGAAAACAAAATCTCCAGGATGTTCAGCCACAAACAAAATGTGGTCCTACGTATTGCCCTCAGTAAGTGCAAGAAGAGGAGTACATTATAGTATAAATGTATATCATTTTATTTTTTTCATTTCTACCAATAAATAGATCAAGGGATCATAAATGCTTGAGGATGATACACATATTAATTTATAAAAAATGTGTTAGGTCATTTAAAACGTCTTAAATAAGTAGTGGAAAGTCAGGGGGGCGTTACAGTTTCAGGGGCGATGATTTACAAGAACTCAAGAGACTCAATCAAGTGTGTCTGTGTGCGCATCTGGAACTCAAAGGGGGGGATGTGCGAACTGCACTGAAATAGTTTTGAGGTTGTTAGACAAACACGGAAGCTGGGTGTGTGTGACTTTCTGCCCTCCAACACTATGTGTCACTAATCGAGGAGACCCCCTATCCTTCCGCTTCTAGAGGCAATACCTACCCCTCACGCCTCTGGGGACAAAACGGAACACACGCAGGTTTCCCAGAAGAAACCTTCGACCCTCTTTGTTAGGATTTACTCACTCATTCAACATACAAGCCTTCATTTAGTAGACAAGGTAACTCTCACCAAATGCACATATCTGCATGCCATGCCATGTGATCATCAGGCAAATTCCTTTGCATGCTAAAGATGACACATTTCAAAACTCTATGCTAGATCACTTAGTCATATTGGAAACATTAAAACTCAAAGATAAGGTCATCAGGGCTCATTGATAGGGGATATTATAACCACTATAGCTATTTATAAATAACCATAATGTTGAAATTACCATAATCCATTACGAGGAAGCATTGCTTAATATGATTTATAGTTGCCTTATATGGTACAAATATTTTTTTTAAAAAAATATAAAAATCATTGACTCATTGAGTCAATATTGCAAAATTGAAATGAAATTGATCCAAAATCGATTACATCGATTTTTTTACCCAGCCCTACTTAAAAATGACCACACCCCCCAACCAATAAACCAACCAACAAGATTTAAGAAAGAAAATAACAAGCTTTTATTTATGTTTGTAAACAGTACAGAAAAAACATTGTGACCCACTGTAGCAGTGAGTGGAAGCAGTGTTAATTTAACAAATGACTCACAAATTGTACACATGCACACTAAAGGATAATTGCAACGACTTTATAGCCACATATAGAGCTATCACTTCATTTAAACAGTCATTCACTAGCATAAGTCACAAGTATTTTAAAAATCAATTTTCACCGCTTATAAAACCCACAGTACCATGGAAGCTTGCTGTAACTATAGTAATTATAATCAAACAAATTAGGCATTAGGGACGAAAGAAAGTCTGTGATTTGCATTGTAAAGTCAAATCATTTGCCTTGGTTATATGCCATCAGGACTTTGCCTTACGTGGGTGTAGAAGAGTGGTGTAGTGAGTTCTCCCCACGCCGTGGGAGCTCAATTATTTTGCCATTAACGCATGGTGACGAACTCCTCCGAGGAGGTGGGGTGGATTGCGATTGTCCTGTCGAAGTCGGCCTTGGTGGCGCCCATCTTCACGGCCACAGCGAAGCCCTGCAGCATCTCGTCACAGCCCAGGCCCTGCATGTGCAGCCCCACCACCTGGCGAACGCAGCAGAACCACACGTGCATTCTCAGTGAGCTGCACTCACTGAGAATTGTCTGATTCCTAGAATACATATACATTAAAAGAGCCATATATTAAACTGGCTCTTTAATAGATGCAGAAACAGGCATGATGTTCTCCCTTGGTCGAAGTTTAGAACAGCAATACACTGGTCCAGTGACAATCAATTCAGGTCAGTTGCAAGTTAGTGCTCTAGTCAATATCAGTTTTACATTAATCTTTTCAAAATACTTACTACTATTTGCGGAGCCATTCCAAGCTAAAACAAAGCCTTAGTGCAAGCCTATTGCCTGTGATTGGTGACGCAATCTAAAAACGTACCCCAAGGTTGCCCCACATCAGAAATAAAGCAAAACAATGAAACTGACCAATGGCATTTAATATGAGCGCTATCGTAAGGTGCTGGGCTAATGTAGACTGGGTATCCCTGCCCATTCTGCCGGCGATTTGAGTTCGCCATGCGGAAGGGTCGGGAGAAGAGCAATACATTTCTTTCTGCTTCTGATTCGGTTTTGCGGGAGCCAATCACCAAGCTGGCTTTTCCCCCTGGCGTGCTATTGGCTGGTTTAACAAAAGGACGACAGGGAAGCGACGGCGAGCAGCCAATTGCGTACAGAGTCATTTGAACTAGGCCCATTGATCACGCCTCTTGTGCTGAAGAAAATGACAGCAGGGGGGTATACCACGAACCTCGCTGAACATACCCAGGCTTTCTTGGGAAAACCTGGCTCGACAGAGCCGCAACTCGCAATCAGAGTTAAATGGTACCACGAAGCTCACTTTAGATTCAATTAGTTGAACCAGGTTTTCCGCTTTAGGTTCAGTGCGCGTTCACTTGAAAGGGGCGTTTTTTTGCGTCATTTTTCTCACCTTTACGATAGATCAAGCAGTCTATATGCGTATAAGTGAAAAGATTCTGCATATTGTCTATAAAATAACTATGCCAAATGCAGAATTTGGCATATGCCAAATGCAGAATTGTTCGCCATTAATCCAGATAGAATGATGATGATTTAAAAATGCATAAGCAACGTCCATCCTGCCTTATTCTATCATTTAGGGAATTCACTTTAAATACACCCGATGTAAGAAATGTATCGCATGTTTTCAACCGCTGAGAGGTAGCGGCTGTAGCGTAGTGGATAAGTATAAGACCCGAGCGCCAGCGACCGGGGTTCAAATTCGCCTGTCTATCATCATGCATTTTACCCCCATAGAAGTGGTGCCAGCACGGCCTTGAAAATATGGGTTCAAGTTTGAAATAAGCACAAAAATATAATTCCATAAGCTTTAGTGACAATGACCACAGACCAATAGCCAATGACTCACAAAGAAAAACAGGAATGCTATTGGTGTAAGCCAGGAAACGATGTCACATAAACAAACACAAACTCTTGCGCCGCTTACCTTTTCCTCCGGCCCCACACACACCAGCTTCATGACGCACTGGGACTTTCTGCTGGTCATGGAGTGGTACATCGGCGTGAAGGACGTTGTGTAAGTCTTCACGTTGTCCTTCCCTCGGCTTGTGACCGCCTCCTCTGTGAAACAAACACACACAGACACAAAGGTCATTTGGGAGACACTTGTAAATCTCAACACATCTAATATAAGTAACACATCATAACTTATTGCAAATATAGAGATGCTTGATATATTGCCCGTTCCGCTATACTATATACAAAGCGCATTTGCTCAAGGACCAGTCAGTATAACTGAGTAGCAGGTGGCATTGACCTTTTAGATGTCCCCAAAATGAATGTTTGTTGTCGCCAACTGCTATGGAGACTGCCCCTACCTGACCCTTCACATCACAATGGTGGCCTGTGTTGTGTAAGGTGCCAATAGGACCTTCCAAAATGATGTCATCATTTATGACAGCATAGAGTAGCGAAGTGTCAGGTAATGTGGTTCCTTAATAGATTTATGAATGGTGTTATTTAGTCTACAATTTTGTTACAAAACGACACTTACATGGCGCCGAGGTCGATTCCTGACTGCTCTAGACTGCAAATAAATCTGTTTAATCCATCAGAATCAGGACTCTTTTTCATAGGCCCCATATGTAACCTTCATTCATCTCGATAGCAGTCAACGCTACAAGCCAGTGTTTATTTACACTCTGATACGTAAAAAAAATCTTAATTTTGATCACACGACTGTGTGTGTGCGGTTGAACCGCAAAGGTTTGGATTTTTCCGATACTAGCTTTCTCTGAAAGAGTCATTTCCTATTTATAGAACAGGGAAGCGAGTTAAAAACGTCTCCATAACATGGATGTAACAAAGAATACACACCCACTTCATAACCACGTCAAACCCAGTCACTATTTTAGACTCTGGTTAAAAAGTGTGTGAAGCAAGATTATAAACTAATCCTCTAAACACGTAGAATATTATTGTGAATGGACGGAGCTTAAACTCATCTTCATTGACCATATTAGGCACGTCCAAAGAGGCTGGAGCTTCCCGGACACATGTAGTATGCATACATAATATATACACCGCGGTGTGTGCGAATGCGTGGAGCTCTGTCGTGGCCAGAGGTTGATTTTGCTGTCCACGCCACAGGGGTATGCTTCTGGGACACATAGTATAATGCCAAGGTACATTTTATGTATAACATTGCTTATTATAAGGTTTCAACGGTACTACAATTTCATAGCCATGGTGATTACATGCCCCCCACCCCGCACCTTCCTAGAACTGTAAGCCAAATTAATTATTTCCTAAAACTCTCTGGACTGTTTGTCCCTACTGGGCCACTGTATGAACATGCCGGTGCAACATAGTGGGCTCTATGGAAGAGAACCCATCCCTGTTTAGATATAAAGGGCACATCCTTACACAAAGGAAACTCATAGATTTTTTGTTTCATGGGATTATACACTGATTTAAAGCCCGCTAACTAACATTACATTCCACATCAGCTGCAAACCAAAAACAGGCGGCTCACCCTCGGTCAGGCCCACGGTCCCTATCGGCGGATGGGCGAACACGACGGTGGGAATGGTAGAGTAATCAACCTTGGAGTCAGCTTTGCCGTCAAACAGTCTGTGAGCCAGCTTCCTGCCGGCAGCGATGGCCACTGTCCATACAAAAAAAAAAAAGTCAGATGACGTCAGAACATCAACCAACCAACCAAATCAAAGCACACGCCCACATGAAGACCACTGAACACACATTAGCCAGTGGCCGACCCAACAGATTTTGAAATCACTGAACTCGATCCGTATCCAAAGAATTTGATATGATCAGATAATAAACAAAAAAAGGCAGATTTCCCTAAGACAAAGAAGGCTTGCTTCAATTTGTTTTGTAAAATCCGGATCTTACCGGGTGTCAGCAGGGCCTTGCCACAGACGTCTCCCAGGGCGTAGATCCCAGGGCGGCTGGTGTTCTGGAACTCATCCACCACAATATGGCCCATCTTGTCCGTCTCAATTCCCTGTAAATTTTTAACAGACACACGTCACCGAATTAGCCAAAATACTGATTCTCTCTGTAGGAGGTGAAGAAGCAGCATAATCAAAGTGTAAAAAATCATAAAGGAAAAAAAAGGGGGGGGGGGCATACTAAGTGCATTATGTTCTGCATCAATAAATCACATTAAATCCTTGATGGATTTTTTTTAATTGTATTAATCTTGATCCAAGTAAATCTCTGGCATATGCCAATTCCAAAGTAGGTCATTTTAACAGTTTAGCTTTCAGGCTTAACACCTTTGGCCTATAATTTGATATCTACTGAGTTATACATTTTCAATCTTTCACATGGTTTAGACAAGGTTTCAACAAGAAAATTCCTTGTATTTTCATAAGTATAAAAAGATTTCTGAAATGCCTATCATGCAATATCGACTAAGATCATTTGAATTACTTCTACCGGTAATTATCTGTCCTCATTTGTATTGTAAATACGATCTAACAATTTACACAAGTACTACTATCTTATTATGCTTTTCTAGTCCATTGCCGAAAGGAGATCGTCGGTTTTGCATAAAGTGCACAATTCACATACAAGTAGCGGTAGTTTAAATTGGTCGGTTTTCATCAATTATAAAGTACAGGCATTGCGGGGAAACAGACTGGTTACCATCTGGCTAGTGTGGAGGCCAGTCGTGTTGGGTTCCCTGCCGATGGCCCATAAGAGGCAGTCGACCTCTTCAATGGTGCTGATCTCCTCACCCCCGCTCTTCTTCTCAGGGTCCTTGGTGGTGAGCGTGACTTCGAGGCCGCCGGCCGATCTCCTCACCGACTTGACCTGCGTGTTCTTCCACAAGTCTATTCCAGAGTTTTCTATTTCTTTCGTGCAATTTGCACTTATCAAGCTGTCAAAGGTCCTTAACACCTGTGTGCACAGACGTAGAATGAGGAGAGAAATGATGTGCGATTTGAGTAAAATAAATATAAATATTATTCAAATAAATAAATAATTTAAACATTTCAGCCCTCAGAATAAAAAAAGTTGTCACAAATTATGCATCCAGCCTAAATTTTCCATCCAATGTGACATACCTCACCACCTTTTTGATGGACAAGGCTAAGGGCAAACTTACCAGCAGCAATGTGAGCACAGCAACGCACACATTAGAGTCTCGTACACAACCTAGCTGAAGAGTGTCCAAGATGTACACATTAGATAGGTTAATAACATGTTTCTTACCCCAGTCTGTCTAATTATGAGGGAGGTTTTAGATCCCAGGGCGGATAAAATCCCTGCCATCTCGACAGCAATGTATCCTGCGCCAACAACCACACTGCGTCTATTGGGGAAACATTTGATAGAACCAGGGAACAAAATCACGTGAAAGACTTTTGCGTCACACATGTAGACTTACCTTGGCAGCGTCTCTAACTGAAAAAAGCCATCGCTTGTGATGCCCAGACTTGCACCTGTTATATAAAAATAACAAAAACCATCTCAGCTACTTTAAAGTCACTCCATCTACTCTTGATTATGTTATTATCCGACATTTTCCACATTCACACCACGATCAACTACTGCAAGCACAACTTCATTACCTGGAATTTGATCGTCGCTCAGTTCGGTAGGGCGCCCTCCGGTGGCGATAAGGATGTGTGACGCTGTGTACTTTTTTCCGTTCACCTCGACGGTAGGCAAAGCATCATCTGTGAAGCTGGCATGGCCTTCAATCGTCTCTATTTCAGCCTTCAAGAGACAGGTGGTGATAAATCGTTACTTTGTGATCAAATGTTACTTACATGGGGAGTTGCACAGTATATTCTATTATGTCTCGCAGTGCTAGCCAAGACGTTTATGACATCACCCATCATGTGGTTATTGCGATTTAGGCGCATGTGATTGAACCAACCTTATCAAGGTTATTGCGGTAAATGTCGTTCAGCCGACTGATATAAGCATCCCTTTTGGTCTTGAGGGTTCTGTAAAGAGAACAACAAATATATTTGTATCTTTATTATGGTAATTTTATTGCGTCTTACAGGGACACCCTACATATTGAAGTGTCCTCACTCAGTCATCACTAGGAGTTTTCTGCATCCATCCTGTGAAAGAAAATGTTTGTCACCATTTGCTGCTTAAAACCTGTACTTCCTTCTTCTCATAGAGAAAGTTGCTTCCTTGTTGAATAATTCACCAGTGTTTCCCTCAGTTACGCCACAGCACCGCACCTATTCTCCCGATCAACCATGACATGGCAAAGAACAACACACCCCGGATCAACTGCCTGATGAGATAGGGAACTCTGTACTCCAAACAAGCCACTAGAGGCCAGTGGGAGAGTGAAAAGCAACAACTGCATGCAAATCAGCTGTCCAACAGCCAGTACAAATGTGACGGCTCGAGGTTAAACTTACCCCCAGTTGAAATTTAAATGTCCGACTTCAAACCCGTAATCGGAGTGATCGTGGAGGTACTCTGCGTGCACGGCGGCGTTCCACATAACCTGTGGAACGAGATCATGTTAAGCGAGGCAAAACCATCAGCAAGCACTTGCCGCCGTAACACCAGTTTGTAGGCATAAGCCCTTCCTTCTCCTGAATACCATACTTCTCAATCCCATGTCGCTTTGGATAAAAGCTTCTGCTAAATTCTTAACTAGTTCAAATAGTTAAGTGTTGTAAAGTAATCCTTTAAAACTGATCGCACTGTCAACAAGAGCCGTTATGTAGTACATGTATTAAGGTAGGCCTTCACATACACCCCGCCCCCTCTCTTGAGGTCAATACCAGGACAAAGTTTTCATGAAAACACTGAATAGGGATTGATTAAATACATTACCTTTTTTGGGACACAGCCAACATTGACCTTGAGAGGGGAAACAAATACCATTGGGATCAAAATACAACAATCCTGATCAAAGAAAGAAAATGATAGTTTCATAAAAGGTTCTTTGTTGTCTCAGTATTTGTTGTCAAATTGTTATTAACTTCTTCTTTTTTAAAGCAATCCGCACAGATCACGCTCCATACAAAACATACATTTGCCCTGGTTCCTTGCCAGATTGTTTAAACAGAAACACACCTTACTGGGTGCCGGCGTTTGGGTATGAGGCAGGAATGCAGCAGCTAAAACAACCGAGACAGTGCAATGACAACTTATCCTTGATAACTGTTGTTACTCACGCAGGTACCTCCGAGTTTGTGGCTCTCTATCACCGCGGTGGACGCTCCTAGTTCGGCGGCTCTCCGTGCGCCTGCCAGACCCCCAGAACCACCGCCGATCACGATCAAGTCGAACCGGGTCACCGAATCCGAAGCCATTCTTCGCGAGTTAACTGTATGTCTTCGTACAGATCAACGAAACTTTCAGTGGATTAAGGAACGGTCTTGCGTTCTGGCAATCTTGAGTTCGTTTTAACCAGGAAGCCAGCGCGCATTGTTTATACAAACGGGTGGGAGGGTCAAATGAAAGCCAGTGTTGTGTCATTATGAAAAACAACACACGTGTGCAAATCCTTGAATCACGTTTGCCAAAAGTCATGGCGAACCTTACACGGGCTACAGTATGAGGATATCTCACAATAAAATCTTAAGCAAACCCGATTTGCATCATGGAGGGAATGCATTGTATATTGCAGTGACCGCTATGGAAATGTAGTCACATGTAGAACTCAAATCTGGTAAGAAGTATAAGACACACTCAAGGTCATACTGTATCTGATTCTGCAGGCGTTAGTATGCAAACATGCATCCTACAGCGCACATCATATTGAGCATTAATGCAAGGTGCAATCAATGCAGGATTGTGTTGCATTGCCCAAAGTTGGAAAACCGGCTCACCTTTGTAACGCCAGAGACAGTGAAACTATGCCAGAGAGTCGTCTGTTTAGTCTAATAAACATCATAATTATATTTTCTTTACATTTCAGTTACATATGCTGCAAATTACGTGTTCATTACGGCGCGTGTTCTCACACACCAAGTCCACGGTGTGTGGCGTTCGGCAGAAGCTCTGACTACTTCCTGTGTCAAAGCAAGGAAAATGCCATTACTGCACTGTTGACGGAAATTCAAACATCAATTCCTAAACTAATACATACCCTGCCCTTCGTCGACCAAATATAATCAAATAGATACATGTATTAAAAAAAATGGCCGTATGTACCTTATTATTTCTGTGTTAGTATAACGGGACGAGGGTTGTTAACGGGAGTTTGGCCAGGGGAGAGCGTTACGCTGGTGGCGTAATTTACGAGGTTTACTTACGTTTTCTCCAACGAAACACTTCTGAGAATGGCTACACTTTACGCAAATTGTCACACACCGTGAACAGTCAGCAGTAGAGCTCTATCCTGAATACATTTGGTTCTAATCTGAGGATTTTTGGAGGTTTATAAAAGATGGATTTATATCGATGAAGCTCCCGGTGTTTCGCACACTGGATTTCAGGTTGGTGTTAACATATAACGTAACACATTAGAGATAACGTTATGTCGGTTTTTATATTCATAACACTCGGTCGTAGCAAGGGCCTTCCTCTTTGTGGTGCTATTCTAGGTGTGTGGATGTTTCCTAGAGTATCCATGATATAGAGTTAATAACACGGTATTCTAACGCTTATTGTTATCGGATTCAATCCCGTACGTTGGTTAATTGTAAGACGTGTAAATCACATCGAAACAAAATCTTTGATTCTCGTTTGTGGTGAGAGGGGAGGGGCTTCAACAACCCCATTTTTTTTCCTGCAATGTTGTGTCGTCTCGATACCTGTATTTTAAACATATTATGGATATTAAAACTGTGTTATTGGTGTATGTTCACAGGGATCGGACGGGACCAGCAACACCACCCTGGAATATCTGCCTGTATATGGAGATGGATGTTTTGCATTGTAATTAATGAACCCTCTGTTATGGAGCAACCTGCAGACTGAACATAAACAGCTTATCATGAATCACGTCAAGTATCCGAAAGGGCCGGAATCTCTTTTGCATCGGCAGGACTCATTAGATTTGAATGGTCTCTTGACTTCACCTAAAGTTTTGTATTGTGAGAAATGCGGATTTGCCTCTACACAGACTGAAGATTTTGAGAATCACATGCGGGAGCATGGTACTCCCTTTTACTGCTTTTACTGCAATCACGTCTCCTACAGTAAGAAGGAGCTGGAGATTCATTTGCTACAGCACAAGTTCCCGTTCAGATGCCAGTTCTGTGGACATGGGTATATGAGGAGGGCGCACCTATTGAAACATATTCAGCGCTGGCACAGTAAAGATGCTGGCCCAGAGTTAAACCATGCTCAGACGACCTTACCAGAGACACTTTCTCTCTCGACTGCGTTTGCGCCTGGAGTTCATAGAACTAGCGTGCCCACTGTAAAGGTTAGAATACCAGTCCCTGTTGCGAGAAATGACCACGGCATCAAAGGCAGACAGCACAGCAAAAGGGTAGACTTGAACGTTATCCACGCCCCCAAACTGAGCTCAGAGCTAATGTCCCCAGGGAAAAACTTTGTTCAGCATAATATGGCTCTAACGGTCCCACTTCCAGAAGAAGTCTCCATCCCTGCCGGCTGCGTGGTGGAGCTGATTGAGGTGAAGACCGTCAACGGTACAAAGGAATTGAAGCTGAGACTTGTGTCTCAACAAGAAAATAAATCTGTGCTGGACGACACAGTGTTACCACATTCCGCATCAGTGAACCCCTTGTCATCCGCTGTGAACCATCAACACCTCCTAAAGTTGGGTAATGCGGAGAAAAGCAGCGTTAACCGTAGAATATACACGGCAAAGGACGTTCATGTAGAACGACCGGCCACCTATCAGACTATTGCAGCCCAAACCGCCCTGAACACATTCCAGAGAGGCATGTCTGGCACAAAAAGAACACTGAAAGAGTCGCTGATCCGCAATGTGGATATCCCCTACGCTTTACCGACCAAGGTGCCCAGAATCACTGTTTATCCAACAAGGCAGGACGTGGATGCACCCATAACACAGACAGTCACACTGAAACCTCGCACAGAATACCCTACACCGGTCATCACTGGCAGGGTGGCCAAGGAGATCAGCAGCGCTGCCATTCCGGCGAGCAAGGGAACACTGTCGTCCTGTAAACCGACACACCGGGAAAACAACACAGTTGTGGAATGTACCGCATTCCCCCCTGAGTTACAGGTGGCTGTGAAAGAGGAGCCCAACGATCCCGGTAACAAGACAACAGCTACTCCCGAGATAAAGCAAGAACCACTGAAGCGGAATGACCAAACAAGACGAAGCACAACGTCTCCTTCCATTTCCTCGAGCGTTTCCACTACTGCCCTAGCCAGCACAACCACGCAAATCTTCTCGGAGTGCAAAAGGGAAAATGTGGCCGTGGATTCGACTATACTGATGACCATGCTGAAGAGACCTGGAAGCATTCTGCTTGATCCTGAGTCCACCAAAAAAACCAAGATGGAGGATAATTTATCTCCCCATAAGTCCTCCATTTGGTCAGCATCGGGGCCAGGTTGTAATAGGCGTTTTGAGGCCTTTCCCGTTATCTCATCCGTTTTTTCTTTAAGTCAACAGCAGGACGAGGTACAGAGTTCAATACGACCCTTGGTCAAGGAATTGCGTGGAATAGTTATGAGGAAGGAGAGCCCGTCAGTGCAGGTGTCTGCAGATCGCACTGAAATAAGAGGGGCAATTACTGAACCCAAAGAGGAGGTGGAGTCAACTATTCACTGTGTGCCAAAGGACAAAAAGGATAATGCTGGTACCGGAAAAGGATTACTAACCGAAGGGTCCTGTGATGTCACTAGTCCACCTTCAAAACATTGTTCTCAACAGACTCAAACACAAGCTAAGACATATTATGTCAAGGAAGAAACCTCCAGCACTAAAGGGAAAGACGGTAACCAAAATAATCAAATTCCCACCACCCAACGTGAGCCCTTGACTGCTCAACAGCAAGCCTGCATCAACAACACACCTAATATTTCTCCTGTTGCTGGAGACAGTCAAGGTCACTTGCCACAATCTGCCTTCAGGAGGGAGGACAGCTCCTCAAAATTCCTCACCGTCTCTTTAGAAAGGATGCAGATGGACTTCTGGACAAAAAAGATCCCTAAGCTTTCAAAGACGAGGATTCCCTCTCCCGTGCGGGGGCTGTGCCACAAAGCTTTTCTTTACCCAGCCCCGTTGAGACTGGGCCAGCCGGTCATACGTCCGGGACCGAACCAACCGGTCGTAGTGCTGAACCACCCCAAACCCATAGTCCCCAAAAGGACTGAGGTGGACCACCTTTCAGAACCACTCGTCTCCACCGAGGTGCTTCCCAAGTGCCAGATCCTGAAGATGCGGTTGAGCAAAGTGATGGGAGAGAAGTACGAGGTCATTGGGTGCACTGTAGGGTTTTTTCCCTGAGGTTGTTTTTGCATAAAGCAATATGAATAACATACTGAAAGTTGAGCTACATTCAAATAATCCCAATTGTACAATAGCATCCTAGAAAGGAAAGTTGTATATTTACAAGTTGAACATTGTTTCTTTGGGCGTGGGAATATGGTATGTACATACATGTGTGTGTATATAGTGCAATGCTGTCTCCCTACCTTTGGTGATGGAATGTGGACCATCTATTGTGGTAGCTGTTACAGTGACCCAAGTGTGGCTTGCTTTGGAACCACACTAATAATAGATTGTAGTAATTACTGATCTACCTGATTGTATTTGTAATTACTAATTACTGTCCGACTGTCCGTGTAGGCTTTTAGGTTGAAATGCGGTATTGATTCTCTGCCAATGCATGTGCGGCATAAGCTTAGTGCAATATGTCTTAAAATGTACAGTTTGTCTTGCGCTTGGTGTTGCTAGTCTACCCATCCATTATGCTGAGGCAACATTTACTGTTCACATTTCAAGAACACGGACAAGCAAACTGCTTGAACTGCTGTTCATACAAAATACAAAAACATTAAAATACTAGCTCTCTCCCTGACCAAACTATACTCTTTATGAGTATAGTCTACCGAGGAAAATCAACTCGACAAAATATTGTTCGCTGTGATGATGCACAACACTCTTTTATAGAAGAAAAGGTGTATTTAATTTTTCCAACTTAATCTATTTATGCTTACATATTTTCTTATCTCTAATGTAACTAATGGTATACCGTGATGAAAATATTTTCTAGTTTGATTTAGACGTTTAACATTATGCATATATATATATTTGAACTGCAGTATTATATCTTGCATTTTTCTTTTTAACATTTTTCTCAATATAAAGTGCTGCAGTGCAGACATCAGTCTGAGTTTAACATATTTTTATTGTTTTTCTTTAACAGCATTTCTTTGTTTGTTCCTTCTCAATGATAAATGGACAGATCAGAAAATTGTGTAACTGTTGAACCACTACAACAACACAAGAAATGTAAAATACTTTTCAATTAATTGTCAATATTCATTTGACAGTCTTTCTTATCTGTTTTGCCATCATCTGCATTTTATTAACAAAATCTTTTTATTATTAACTTTTTTATTAATAAAACATACAATATTGTGAATTAAGTCGTCTGCTGTTCCTCAACACATACACCAGCCATGTAAACCGCGGGAACAGAACCTTAAGGGAATCAATTTTAAGCATTCAACCATCTTAATCATGTAGATATTTTTGTGTCTTGACTAATTCCCCCACATAAAACTAAGTCAATTAAAATAATATCCTAATGATACACCCATGCTTGGCTTAAATTGTATTCAGCATGTCATGTAAATCATGCTTTTATTATATTACTACAAACGTTATTGTAGTTTCTCCATCTGGTTTTACTGTGGGCGAACCACAGGTTTCTAGTTTTTTCTGTAAATAATCACAAGCTCAGGAATCAAAAATGAGGCTGTGTCTACTCAGAGACATCAAACATTTAGATACACAAACCGGCCATTCCACCATGGGTTGGAATGGCCCGAAGCAGGCTTTGAAGTGTTAGCTGTACTGGAATGAACAGGAATGTAAGTATTGACAGGACAAACAGTTGCACTGATAAAATTGTGTGTAACATCACACCTGTGCGAGAGAGAATGCTACACAACTACTACACAAGAAGACAAGAACATGAACCTCTTTGTAGCTGGAGTGTGTTGATGCTGGGGCCTGTTAACAGAGAGATAGCAGCCACAACTGAATATCACCATGTAATTAAATGGTCACATACACATCGGAGTGCAAGTTTAACAGCACTCAAAGGAATATGATTCAATTAGAGAGAGGAATCCTCTCTCTCTAATGGGGAGACATCAAGTTCCAAGGAGAACGTATACAAAATCCTTTTCAATTGACATAAAAAAGGTTTATATAGTTTTTATCTGTAACACTGTTGTTTTTTATCGGAAAAAAAACATAAGGGGTAACACTCAGAGTTCAGAGAAAAAAATGAGGAGGACCGATTGCAAATAAAACATAGGGGTAACACTGCTTTTTTTTTAATGGTTGTCATGAATAAAAACATAATGGGTAACACTGTTGTTTTTTATTGGTCGCCATGAAAAAAAACATAAGGGGTAACACTGTTGTCTTTGTCAAATAAAATATAAGGGGTAACACTGTTGTCTTTGTCAAATAAAATATTAGGGGTAACACTGTTGTTTTTCATCAGTCATCATGGGAAAATGAAACGTAAAGGGTAAAACTGTCGTTTTTTTTATCTGTCGTCAAGAAAAACCCATAAGGGGTAACACTGTCGAAATGTATCGAATTAAACATAGGGGGTAACAATAGATATAATAATACATAGTTAAGATTAATTTATCCGAGACAATAAGACAACTTGAGTAGAGGGTACCTGAGGATAGTTTTATCTGTTGCAGTTGCAGATACAATCCCTAACAGGTGAGAAGAGCCTGCATGATCCGAGGGTTAACCTGTATAGACAGGTCGCAGGCAGTAAAAACTCAATTACCAGAAAACGAAATAAATGAAATAAATGGATAAAACAATCACCAGGAAACGAAATAAATGAAGTAAATGGCAAAAAGAATCATCAGAAACCGAATTAAATTGAAGAAATGACATAGAATTCGCTAAAAACGAAGTTGAAAAATAACCGAAAACAAGGAAAATAGCAGTCCGCTCACTACAGAGGCTGTGTAGTAACCGGTTAGGGAAATATCCTGACACGTGATCATGTTGAGAGGATAACGATTTTATTCAAATTTAAAATTGGCGTCAACAGCAGTCTTACTCCTGTCTCTGAGAGAGGCTGCAGATTCAGCCCAGTGTTTTATACTAACGCCTTGTTCACACTACATGCTTCCGTCGGCAGATGGCTGAGGGCGTGTCGTATAGTCTTCGTAGACACGTACTGCAGCCAATCAAATCGCCTCCTTCTACAAAGCCGATGTGTGGAAATAAATACAAAAGAGGACACAAACAACAGGTGACTAAAAACAATCCTATCATTCCACATTTCTTTAAAAATATATAACGGCCGGATTTTTCCTGCTTCTTCCTGCTTGTTTTTGCAAAATGGATCCAGGAAACGCGTGGGGTGTATTTGCATAACCACAATCTGATTGGCCGACGAACCCGGCGCTGCCTGAAAAGTTGAACATTCCTCAACTTTTTGACCCAGGTACGGAGTCCCACAGAGACAGGAGTGAGACTGCTGTTGACGCCTATTTTAAATTTGAATAAAATGGGACCTATGAGATCCGAAAATATGAATGGGTTTCAATGGAAATAATTGTATTATTTTCTGATCCCAGTCATTACGAGCCTTCGATTACGCATAAATTTGTGTGGGTCCAAATAATATTTTTTCCCCTGAAGAGTTTGACCTTTTATGGTGCAATTGTTCAGTTAAAGGCTGTAGAGAAAACACAATGAGAAAGACTACGCGTCTCGTATGTGACGTGACGTCACGCTCATATGCGTAGATTGCGCTGGGGACGCGTCCCCACCAGTTTACGTCAAGATTAATTTTGTACCCACCACTTGTAAAAAATAAATAAAAAAAAGAGTTGAATAATTATGGATTATTACACAGGTCTTCTCAATGCCGTGGAAGGCTCCGTTCACTTGGACGGCCTCTTCACAACTTCCGCGGTGAATTATATTCACCGCAACGGTGAAATATATTTCATAATTCACCGTTACTAAGTATAATTGACCACTGTCAAGGAAAACAAAGGACTTTTTGCCTCTAATGACGTCTTTGGTATCACTCCGCAGTCCGCAAGTAATCTGGTAACTTGTCAACCCTAGCGTCATCGGTTGCTAAGCGACGTCAACGTCTTTTGCGGACTATTTCTCAGCTGATCAACACTACGAATGCTGGTAACAAATAAAATGTAAAAAGACACACCATGTGAAGTTATTTTTTCATTTGGCAAGTAGCCGTGTAATAAGCGGGATAATGTATAGAACGTTGAATCTAAAATAATCTGCGTCCCTGGCGTTATCCCCCATGTTTCATTCGATACATTTCGAATAAAACCCTTATGGGTTTTTCATGACGACAGATAAAAAACGACAGGGTTACCCTTTACGTTTCATTTGATAAAAACAACAGTGTTACCCCTTATGTTTTTTTTCATGACGACCAATAAAAAACGACAGTGTTACCCCTTATGTTTTTTTTCATGACGACCAATAAAAAACGACAGTGTTATGCCTTATATTTCATTTGAAAAAGACAACAGTGTTACCCTTTATGTTGTTTTTCATGACGACCAATAAAAAACAACAGTGTTACCCCTTATGACTAGTGGTGACGACCAATAGAAAACGACGGTGTTACCCCTTATATTTTATTTGACAAAGACAACAGTTTTACCCCTTATGTTTTTTTTTATGACGACCAATGAAAAACAACAGTGTGACCCATTATGTGTTTTTTCATGACGACCAATAAAAAACAACAGTGTGACCCCTTATGTTTTTTTTCATGATGACCAATAAAAAACGACAGTGTTACCCCTTATATTTTATTTGACAAAAACAACAGTGTTACCCCTTATGTTTTTTTTCATGACGACCAATAAAAAACAACAGTGTTTCCCCTTATATTTCATTTGACAAAGACAACAGTGTTACCCTTTATGTTTTTTTTCATGACGACCAATTAAAAACAAAACAGTGTTACCCCTTATGCTTTTTTTCATGACGACCAATAAAAAACAACAGGCCCTTATGTTTTTTTTCATGATGCCCAATAAAAAAACGACAGTGTTACCCCTTATATTTTATTTGACAAAGACAACAGTGTTACCCTTTATGTTTTTTTTCATGACGACCAATAAAAAACAACAGTGATACCCCCTTTATGTTTTTTTTCATGACGACCATATATATACATACATATACATGACATTAAAATGTATGTGTGTATTTTTATTATTTCCCTTATGTATTTTTTCATGCCGACCAAAAAAACCAGCAGTGATATCCCCTTTATGGTTTTTTCATGACGACCAATAAAAAACAAGTGTTACCCCTTATGTGTTTTTTCCTGACGACCAATAAAAAACGACAGTGTTACCCCTTATGGTTTTTTCATGAGGACTGATAAAAAACGACAGTGTTACCCCTTATATTTTATTTGACAAAGACAACAGTGTTACCCCTTATGTTTTTTTTTCATGACGACCAATAAAAAACGATAGTGTTACCCCTTATGTGTTTTTTCCTGACGACCAATAAAAAACGACAGTGTTACCCCTTATGGTTTTTTCATGAGGACTGATAAAAAACGACAGTGTTACCCCTTATATTTTATTTGACAAAGACAACAGTGTTACCCCTTATGTTTTTTTTTCATGACGACCAATAAAAAACGATAGTGTTACCCCTCATGTTTTTTCCATGTTGACCAATAAAAATCAACAGTGGTATCCTTGTCTACGTTTTTGAGGGGTACCGAACCTGAGCTGTTTACCACCGAACTTATCAACGCACCAGGAAGACACAGAAAAAAGACATCACAATGGTTATACTTGACTTTATAATTCGCATGAAATAGCGACATGAGTCTTCCAACAGAGGACATCAACCGGACTTGAACCCCAGTCTCCAGGGGTTTAGGCAGAGTGCACTCCACTACACCACTGAGGCGATGACATTGCATAATAGTCAATCATAAATAAAGAGGATATACATGACAGTGTTACCCCTTATGTTTTTTTTCATGACGACCGATAAAAAACGACAGTGTTACCCCTTATGTTTTTTTTCATGACGACCGATAAAAAACGACAGTGTTACCCCTTATGTTTTTTTTCTTGACGACCAATAAAAAACGACAGTGCTACCCCTTATGTTTTTTTTCATGACGGCCGATAAAATATGACAGAGTTACCCCTCATGTTTTTTCCATGTTGACCAATAAAAAACAACAGTGGTACCCTTAGCTACGTTTTTGCGGGGTACCGAACCTGAGCTGTTTAGAGTGATAACCACCGAACTCATCAATGCACCAGGAAGACACTGAAAAAAGACAACACAATGGTTATACTTGACTTTATAATTTGCATGAAATAGAGATATGAGTCTTCCAACCGAGGACATCAACCGGACTTGAACCCCAGTCTCCAGGGGTTTAGGCAGAGTGCACTCAACTACACCACTGAGGCAATGACCTTGCACAATAGTCAATCATAAATAAAGAGGATATGCATGACATTTTAATGTATGTTTGTATTTCTATTATTTCCCTTATGTTTTTTTTCATGACGACCGATAAAAAACGACAGTGTTACCCCTTATGTTTTTTTTCATGACGACGGATAAAAAACGACAGTGTTACCCCTTATGTTTTTTTTCATGACGACCGATAAAAAACGACAGTGTTACCCCTTATGTTTTTTTTCATGACGACCGATAAAAAACGACAGTGTTACCCCTTATGTTTTTTTTCATGACGACCGATAAAAAACGACAGTGTTACCCCTTATGTTTTTTTTCATGACGACCGATAAAAAACGACAGTGTTACCCCTTATATTTTATTTGACAAAGACAACAGTGTTACCCCTTATGTTTTTTTTCATGACGACCGATAAAAAACGACAGTGTTACCCCTTATGTTTTTTTTCTTGACGACCAATAAAAAACGACAGTGTTACCCCTTATGTTTTTTTTCATGACGGCCGATAAAATACGACAGAGTTACCTCTTATGTTTTTTCCATGTTGACCAATAAAAAACAACAGTGGTACCCTTAGCTACGTTTTAGCGGGGTACCGAACCTGAGCTGTTTAGAGTGATAACTACCGAACTCATCAATGCACCAGGAAGACACAGAAAAAAGACAACACAATGGTTATACTTGACTTTATAATTTGCATGAAACAGAGATAAGAGTCTTCCAACAGAGGACATCAACCGGACTTGAACCCCGGTTCAACCCCGGTATGTGTTTTTTCCTGACGACCAATAAAAAACGACAGTGTTACCCCTTATGGTTTTTTCATGAGGACTGATAAAAAACGACAGTGTTACCCCTTATATTTTATTTGACAAAGACAACAGTGTTACCCCTTATGTTTTTTTTTCATGACGACCAATAAAAAACGATAGTGTTACCCCTCATGTTTTTTCCATGTTGACCAATAAAAATCAACAGTGGTATCCTTGTCTACGTTTTTGAGGGGTACCGAACCTGAGCTGTTTACCACCGAACTTATCAACGCACCAGGAAGACACAGAAAAAAGTCACCACAATAGTTATACTTGACTTTATAATTCGCATGAAATAGAGATAAAGAGTCTTCCAACAGAGGACATCAACCGGACTTGAACCGAGGTCCCCAGGGGGTTAGCCAGAGTGCAGTCCACTGCACCACTGAGCCGATGACATTCCACAATAATCAATCATCAATAAAGAGGATATGCATGACATTTTAATGTATGTTTGTATTTTTATTATTTCCCTTATGTTTTTTTTCTTGACGACCAATAAAAAAACGACAGTGTTACCCCTTGTTTTTTTTCATGACGACCGATAAAAAACGACAGTGTTACCCCTTAAGTTTTTTTTCATGACGACCGATAAAGAAACGACAGTGTTACCCCTTATGTTTATTTTCATGACGACCGATAAAAAACGACAGTGTTACCACTTATGTTTTTTTGCATGACGACCAATAAAAAACGACAGTGTTACCCCTTATGTTTTTTTTCATGACGGCCGATAAAAAACGACAGTTACCCCTCATGTTTTCCAATAAAAAACAACAGTGGTACCCTTGTCTACGTTTTTGCGTGGTACCGAACCTGAGCTGTTTAGAGTGATAACCACCGAACTTAACAATGCACCAGGAAGACACAGAAAAAAGACATCACAATGGTTATACTTGACTTTATAATTCGCATGAAATAGCGACATGAGTCTTCCAACAGAGAACATCAACCGGACTTGAACCCCAGTCTCCAGGGGTTTAGGCAGAGTGCACTCCACTACACCACTGAGGCGATGACGTTGCATAATAGTCAATCATAAATATAGAGGATATACATGACATTTTAATGTATGTTTGTATTTCTATTATTTCCCTTGTTTTTTTTCATGACGACCGATAAAAAACGACAGTGTTACCCCTTATGTTTTTTTTCATGACGACGGATAAAAAACGACAGTGTTACCCCTTATGTTTTTTTTCATGACGACCGATAAAAAACGACAGTGTTACCCCCTATGTTTTTTTTCATGACGACCGATAAAAAACGACAGTGTTACCCCTTATGTTTTTTTTCATGACGACCGATAAAAAACGACAGTGTTACCCCTTATGTTTTTTTTCATGACGACCGATAAAAAACGACAGTGTTACCCCTTATGTTTTTTTTCTTGACGACCAATAAAAAACGACAGTGTTACCCATTATGTTTTTTTTCATGACGGCCGATAAAATACGACAGAGTTACCCCTTATGTTTTTGTTCATGACGACAAATAAAAAACAACAGTGTTACCCCTTATGTTTTTTTTCAAAACGACATTGTTACCCCTTATGTTTTTTTTCATGACGACCGATAAAAAACGACAGTGTTACCCCTTATGTTTTTGTTCATGACGACAAATAAAAAACAACAGTGTTACCCCTTATGTTTTTTTTCATGACGACCAATAAAAAACGACAGTGGTACCCTTGTCTACGTTTTTGCGGGGTACCAAACCTGAGCTGTTTAGAGTGATAACCACCGAACTTAACAATGCACCAGGAAGACACAGAAAAAAGACAGATAAAAAACGACAGTGTTACCCCTTATGTTTTTTTTCATGACGACCGATAAAAAACGACAGTGTTACCCCTTATGTTTTTTTTCATGACGACCGATAAAAAACGACAGTGTTACCCCTTATGTTAATTTTCATGACGATCGATAAAAAACGACGGTGTTACCCCTTATGTTTTTTTTTCATGACGACCGATAAAAAACGACAGTGTTACCCTTTTTGTTTTTTTTCATGACGACCGATAAAAAACAACAGTGTTACCCCTTATGTTTTTTTTCATGACGGCCGATAAAAAACGACAGTGTTACCCCTTATGTTTTTTTTCATGACGACCAATAAAAAACAACAGTGTTACCCCTTATGTTTTTTTTCATGACGACCAATAAAAAACGACAGTGTTACCCCTTACGTTTTTTTTTCATGACGACCAATAAAAAACGACGGTGTTACCCCTTATGTTTTTTTTCATGACGGCCGATAAAAAACGACAGTTACCCCTCATGTTTTTTTCATGACGGCCGATAAAAAATAACAGTGGTACCCTTGTCTACGTTTTTGCGGGGTACCGAACCTGAGCTGTTTAGAGTGATAACCACCGAACATAACAATGCACCAGGAAGACACAGAAAAAACATCATCACAATGGTTATACTTCACTTTATAATTCGCATGAAATAGAGATAAGAGTCTTCCAACAGAGGACATCAACCGGACTTGAACCCTTATCTTAATTTTCATGACGATCGATAAAAAACGACGGTGTTACCCCTTATGTTTTTTTTTCATGACGACCGATAAAAAACGACAGTGTTACTCTTTTTGTTTTTTTTCATGACGACCGATAAAAAACAACAGTGTTACCCCTTATGTTTTTTTTTCATGACGGCCGATAAAAAACGACAGTGTTACCCCTTATGTTTTTCTTCATGACGACAATTAAAAAACGACAGTGTTACCCCTTATATGTTTTTTCATGACGATCGATAAAAAACGACAGTTTTTTTTACCCCTTATGTTTTTTTTCATGACGACCGATAAAAAACGACAAGTGTTACCCCTTATGTTTTTTTTCATGACGACCGATAAAAAACGACAGTGTTACCCCTTATGTTTTTTTTCATGACGACCGATAAAAAACGACAGTGTTACCCCTTATGTTTTTTTTCATGACGACCGATAAAAAACGACAGTGTTACCCCCTATGTTTTTTTTCATGACGACAAATAAAAAACAACAGTGTTACCCCTTATGTTTTTTTTCATGACGGCCGATAAAAAACGACAGTTACCCCTCATGTTTTTTTCATGACGGCCGATAAAAAGTAACAGTGGTACCCTTGTCTACGTTTTTGCGGGGTACCGAACCTGAGCTGTTTAGAGTGATAACCACCGAACTTAACAATGCACCATTAAGACACAGAAAAAAAATCATCACAATGGTTATACTTGACTTTATAATTCGCATGAAATAGAGATAAGAGTCTTCCAACAGAGGACATCAACCGGACTTGAACCCCGGTCTCCAGGGGTTTAGGCAGAGTGCACTCCACTGCACCACTGAGGTGATGACATTGCAAAAAACTCAATCATAAATAAAGAGGATATACATGACATTTTAATGTATGTTTGTATTTCTATTATTTCCCTTATGTTTTTTTTCTTGACGACCAATAAATAACAAGTGTTACCCCTTATGTTTTTTTTCATGACGACCGATAAAAAACGACAGTGTTACCCCTTATGTTTTTTTTCATGACGATCGATAAAAAACGACGGTGTTACCCCTTATGTTTTTTTTTCATGACGACCGATAAAAAACGACAGTGTTACCCCTTATGTTTTTTTTCATGACGACCGATAAAAAACGACAGTGTTACCCCTTAAGTTTTTTTTCATGACGACCGATAAAAAACGACAGTGTTACCCCTTATGTTTTTTTTCATGACGACCGATAAAAAACGACAGTGTTACCCCTTATGTTTTTTTTCATGACGACCGATAAAAAACGACAGTGTTACCCCTTATGTTTTTTTTCTTGACGACCAATAAAAAACAACAGTGTTACCCATTATGTTTTTTTTCATGACGGCCGATAAAATACGACAGAGTTACCCCTTATGTTTTTGTTCTTGACGACAAATAAAAAACAACAGTGTTACCCCTTATGTTTTTTTTCAAAACGACAGTGTTACCCCTTATGTTTTTTTTCATGACGACCGATAAAAAACGACAGTGTTACCCCTTATGTTTTTGTTCATGACGACAAATAAAAAACAACAGTGTTACCCCTTATGTTTTTTTTCATGACGACCAATAAAAAACGACAGTGGTACCCTTGTCTACGTTTTTGCGGGGTACCAAACCTGGGCCCCGTTTCCCGAAAGCGTCGTTAGCCTAAGTGGATCGTGAAGTGCGTCGAAAGGGCATCGTAGAGTTTTCACCGCGTTTCCCGAAAGCATCGTGGGGAACGAACGTCTTGAAAACGCTCGTAGCTAACGAGTACTCCAGGGGTGCTCGTAGGTACTCGTAGGACTCTAAGAGAATCGTCAGCTATAGCCTCAGTGGCGACACCATCGGACATTCCGTCTATTGGATGCGTTTTATTAAAACGCATTGCGCCTTTATGTTCTTAGTTTGGTAATTAATAAAGATTATTAATTAATTTATTAATAAAGATGTTAAAATGGCCAAAATAAAACGGGACAGTCCAGAAAATGTTTGCGCAGGCAGGGCACTCAAAATGTGTGAGAGAAAGTGGGGGGATTTGTGCAGACTGACATAGGCTACTCATAAAACGTAGCATAAAATAATGTACAAAATAAAATAAAATTAAAAAAATTAAAAATAAAGAAATAAAATAAATTATAAAAAACAAGCAAAGGAGCAGGCAAAAGGCTGGGATATGGTGGGGATTGGTCACGTTGACGGGAATGTTTAGTGACATGTGGGAGGGTGGAGGGGGTTAAAAAAAAGTCTCAATCACTCTTCGACGCGCATGAAAACCAGCCGCGTAGTTATGAGGGAGGCCGTCCTCACACCGATCTTCCTCGTCGTCAGCGTCCTCCGGTTCAAGCAATGCCACCCCAGCCTTAGCTGCAATGTTGTGCAACATAGCCGTCACACATATCACGGCGCATGACTTGGCCGGCGAAAACTGGAGCCCTCCGCCTGACTTGTGAAGGCATCTAAAGCGCAACTTCCACCTCCCGATCGTGCGCTCAACGATGCACCGGGCCAGACGGTGGGCTTCGTTGTATTCCTCATCAATACATACCTTACCCTATTTCCGGAGGGGCTTTTATAGCCAATCAAATTATCAATCAAGGAAACCCTTATGCGGAATCAGATTAAGTCGGCTCTCTTTGCTGCGCAAAGCATGTTTCAGAAATCAGCCCATTAAGATAAATGTAGTTGTCACACAAGCTATTTTTAATTTTTTGTCATATGGAATTATTTCAGGGGGGAAAATGCCGTGAAACGCACAGTGCATTCAGGATTAGGACTGATATATGTCGGTTTAAGCCTAATCAATTGTGTTTTAATGTCTTTAGCATTCATATAATTGCAGTCTATTTTTTTCGTAGGCTACTCTGCTGTTGTCCTTGATGGGGATATATTTTAACCCTTTTTAACACAATTTTCCTGCGACATTCCTGCGTCTCCCCCTCCTACAGAGCCCATTTAAGCACCGTGTCAGTAGACAGTTACAATCCTACGACGTCGTGAGTGCAGCGAATGCGCGTTCACGTTAAGAGGAGTTTCGGGAAACGCTCCAAAGAAATTATCGATGGATCGCAAGATCCATCGGGAGAATGATCGTACGAGCGAAGATCCATCGTTATCGGGAAACGGGGCCCAGAGCTGTTTAGAGTGATCACCACCGAACTTAACAATGCACCAGGAAGACACAGAAAAAAGACCGATAAAAAACGACAGTGTTACCCCTTATGTTTTTTTTCATGACGACCGATAAAAAACGACAGTGTTACCCCTTATGTTTTTTTTCATGACGACCGATAAAAAACGACAGTGTTACCCCTTATGTTAATTTTCATGACGATCGATAAAAAACGACGGTGTTACCCCTTATGTTTTTTTTTCATGACGACCGATAAAAAACGACAGTGTTACCCTTTTTGTTTTTTTTCATGACGACCGATAAAAAACAACAGTGTTACCCCTTATGTTTTTTTTCATGACGGCCGATAAAAAACGACAGTGTTACCCCTTATGTTTTTTTTCATGACGACCAATAAAAAACGACAGTGTTACCCCTTACGTTTTTTTTTCATGACGACCAATAAAAAACGACGGTGTTACCCCTTATGTTTTTTTTCATGACGGCCGATAAAAAACGACAGTTACCCCTCATGTTTTTTTCATGACGGCCGATAAAAAATAACAGTGGTACCCTTGTCTACGTTTTTGCGGGGTACCGAACCTGAGCTGTTTAGAGTGATAACCACCGAACATAACAATGCACCAGGAAGACACAGAAAAAACATCATCACAATGGTTATACTTGACTTTATAATTCGCATGAAATAGAGATAAGAGTCTTCCAACAGAGGACATCAACCGGACTTGAACCCTTATCTTAATTTTCATGACGATCGATAAAAAACGACGGTGTTACCCCTTATGTTTTTTTTTCATGACGACCGATAAAAAACGACAGTGTTACTCTTTTTGTTTTTTTTCATGACGACCGATAAAAAACAACAGTGTTACCCCTTATGTTTTTTTTTCATGACGGCCGATAAAAAACGACAGTGTTACCCCTTATGTTTTTTTTCATGACGACAAATAAAAAACAACAGTGTTACCCCTTATGTTTTTTTTCTTGACGACCAATAAATAACAAGTGTTACCCATTATGTTTTTTTTCATGACGACCGATAAAAAACAACAGTGTTACCCCTTGTTTTTCTTCATGACGACAATTAAAAAACGACAGTGTTACCCCTTATATGTTTTTTCATGACGATCGATAAAAAACGACAGTTTTTTTTACCCCTTATGTTTTTTTTCATGACGACCGATAAAAAACGACAAGTGTTACCCCTTATGTTTTTTTTCATGACGACCGATAAAAAACGACAGTGTTACCCCTTATGTTTTTTTTCATGACGATCGATAAAAAACGACGGTGTTACCCCTTATGTTTTTTTTTCATGACGACCGATAAAAAACGACAGTGTTACCCCGTATGTTTTTTTTCATGACGACCGATAAAAAACGACAGTGTTACCCCTTAAGTTTTTTTTCATGACGACCGATAAAAAACGACAGTGTTACCCCTTATGTTTTTTTTCATGACGACCGATAAAAAACGACAGTGTTACCCCTTATGTTTTTTTTCATGACGACCGATAAAAAACGACAGTGTTACCCCTTATGTTTTTTTTCTTGACGACCAATAAAAAACAACAGTGTTACCCATTATGTTTTTTTTCATGACGGCCGATAAAATACGACAGAGTTACCCCTTATGTTTTTGTTCTTGACGACAAATAAAAAACAACAGTGTTACCCCTTATGTTTTTTTTCAAAACGACAGTGTTACCCCTTATGTTTTTTTTCATGACGACCGATAAAAAACGACAGTGTTACCCCTTATGTTTTTGTTCATGACGACAAATAAAAAACAACAGTGTTACCCCTTATGTTTTTTTTCATGACGACCAATAAAAAACGACAGTGGTACCCTTGTCTACGTTTTTGCGGGGTACCAAACCTGAGCTGTTTAGAGTGATAACCACCGAACTTAACAATGCACCAGGAAGACACAGAAAAAAGACCGATAAAAAACGACAGTGTTACCCCTTATGTTTTTTTTCATGACGACCGATAAAAAACGACAGTGTTACCCCTTATGTTTTTTTTCATGACGACCGATAAAAAACGACAGTGTTACCCCTTATGTTAATTTTCATGACGATCGATAAAAAACGACGGTGTTACCCCTTATGTTTTTTTTTCATGACGACCGATAAAAAACGACAGTGTTACCCTTTTTGTTTTTTTTCATGACGACCGATAAAAAACAACAGTGTTACCCCTTATGTTTTTTTTCATGATGGCCGATAAAAAACGACAGTGTTACCCCTTATGTTTTTTTTCATGACGACAAATAAAAAACAACAGTGTTACCCCTTATGTTTTTTTTCATGACGACCAATAAAAAACGACAGTGTTACCCCTTACGTTTTTTTTTCATGACGACCAATAAAAAACGACGGTGTTACCCCTTATGTTTTTTTTCATGACGGCCGATAAAAAACGACAGTTACCCCTCATGTTTTTTTCATGACGGCCGATAAAAAATAACAGTGGTACCCTTGTCTACGTTTTTGCGGGGTACCGAACCTGAGCTGTTTAGAGTGATAACCACCGAACATAACAATGCACCAGGAAGACACAGAAAAAACATCATCACAATGGTTATACTTGACTTTATAATTCGCATGAAATAGAGATAAGAGTCTTCCAACAGAGGACATCAACCGGACTTGAACCCTTATCTTAATTTTCATGACGATCGATAAAAAACGACGGTGTTACCCCTTATGTTTTTTTTTCATGACGACCGATAAAAAACGACAGTGTTACTCTTTTTGTTTTTTTTCATGACGACCGATAAAAAACAACAGTGTTACCCCTTATGTTTTTTTTTCATGACGGCCGATAAAAAACGACAGTGTTACCCCTTATGTTTTTTTTCATGACGACAAATAAAAAACAACAGTGTTACCCCTTATGTTTTTTTTCTTGACGACCAATAAATAACAAGTGTTACCCATTATGTTTTTTTTCATGACGACCGATAAAAAACAACAGTGTTACCCCTTAAGTTTTTTTTCATGACGACCGATAAAAAACGACAGTGTTACCCCTTATGTTTTTCTTCATGACGACAATTAAAAAACGACAGTGTTACCCCTTATATGTTTTTTCATGACGATCGATAAAAAACGACAGTTTTTTTTACCCCTTATGTTTTTTTTCATGACGACCGATAAAAAACGACAAGTGTTACCCCTTATGTTTTTTTTCATGACGACCGATAAAAAACGACAGTGTTACCCCTTATGTTTTTTTTCATGACGACCGATAAAAAACGACAGTGTTACCCCTTATGTTTTTTTTCATGACGACCGATAAAAAACGACAGTGTTACCCCCTATGTTTTTTTTCATGACGACAAATAAAAAACAACAGTGTTACCCCTTATGTTTTTTTTCATGACGGCCGATAAAAAACGACAGTTACCCCTCATGTTTTTTTCATGACGGCCGATAAAAAGTAACAGTGGTACCCTTGTCTACGTTTTTGTGGGGTACCGAACCTGAGCTGTTTAGAGTGATAACCACCGAACTTAACAATGCACCAGGAAGACACAGAAAAAAAATCATCACAATGGTTATACTTGACTTTATAATTCGCATGAAATAGAGATAAGAGTCTTCCAACAGAGGACATCAACCGGACTTGAACCCCGGTCTCCAGGGGTTTAGGCAGAGTGCACTCCACTGCACCACTGAGGTGATGACATTGCAAAAAACTCAATCATAAATAAAGAGGATATACATGACATTTTAATGTATGTTTGTATTTCTATTATTTCCCTTATGTTTTTTTTCTTGACGACCAATAAATAACAAGTGTTACCCCTTATGTTTTTTTTCATGACGACCGATAAAAAACGACAGTGTTACCCCTTATGTTTTTTTTCATGACGATCGATAAAAAACGACGGTGTTACCCCTTATGTTTTTTTTTCATGACGACCGATAAAAAACGACAGTGTTACCCCTTATGTTTTTTTTCATGACGACCGATAAAAAACGACAGTGTTACCCCTTAAGTTTTTTTTCATGACGACCGATAAAAAACGACAGTGTTACCCCTTATGTTTTTTTTCATGACGACCGCTAAAAAACGACAGTTACCCCATCATGTTTTTTTTCATGACGGCCGATAAAAAAAGACAGAGTTACACCTCATGTTTTTTCCATGGTGACCAATAAAAAACAACAGTGGTACCCTTGTCTACGTTTTTGCGGGGTACCGAACCTGAGCTGTTTAGAGTGATAACCACCAAACTTATCAATGCACCAGGAAGACACAGAAAAAAGACAACACAATGGTTATACTTGACTTTATAATTCGCATGAAATAGAGATAAGAGACTTCCAACAAAGGACATCAACTGGACTTGAACCCCGGTCTCCAGGGGTATAGGCAGAGTGCACTCCACTGCACCACTGAGGCGATGACTTTGCACAGTAATCAATCATAAATAAAGAGGATATACATGACATTTTAATGTATGTTTGTATTTCTATTATTTCCCTTATGTTTTTTTTCTTGACGACCAATAAATAACAACAGTGTTACCCCTTATGTTTTTTTTCATGACGACCGATAAAAAACGACAGTGTTACCCCTTATGTTTTTTTTCATGACGACCGATAAAAAACGACAGTGTTACCCCTTATGGTTTTATCATGACGACCGATAAAAAACGACAGTGTTACCCCTTATGGTTTTATCATGACGACCGATAAAAAACGACAGTGTTACCCCTTATATTTTATTTGACAAAGACAACAGTGTTACCCCTTATGTTTTTTTTTCATGACGACAAAAAAAATGACAACAGTTACCCCTTATGTTTAAACGACAGTGTTACCCCTTATGTTTTTTTTCATGACGACCAATAAAAAACAACAGTGTTACCCCTTATGTTTTTTTTCATGACGACCAATAAAACCCTTATATTTTATTTGACAAAGACAACAGTGTTACCCTTTATGTTTTTTTCATGACGACCAATAAAAAACGACAGTGTTGCCACACGTTTGCCCCTTCTGAACTTAAACACGCAGTTAACTTCCTTTCCTAGCTCCTCTTGTTTATGTTGATAGCTTAGCCATGTCATGTCATGTTGTCAACATTGGATACATGGAGCAGAACATAGTGGGTCATATGTCCGATGCTTTTTAGGAACGTTTTCTTCATAAAACGTGCCAGACAGATTTTGTATACATTTTATTCCTTAGTAATTAGCTACATGGGAATGCTGTCTTTCAGAACCTTTCCTTACCGGCACTGAAGAGAAAAAAGAGTGCATCTTCCTCATTGTACCCACGCTCCCTGCGACTGGTGTGGACAAGACCGGCAATCTCCCCATCTGCATAACGGAAAATCTACACATGCCCCGACGGGCAATGGTTTTCATCTCTTTAGATGCTGTTATCCTCCCCTTGGAAAAAAGTGGTGAGGTGGAGCAGAGAGATCGCCATGTCTGGACCAGAGTGGTGGTGACGTATATCATTCGCGTCGAGAGCAGCAAGGGACTGTAGTTCACAAAGCGGCCTCACACAAAACCTATCATCAAACTTCTTCGCAATTTTCTTTTGTTTTCTTTGCATGAAAAATTATAATTTAATTCCACAATCAACATATGTGTAATCCAGGGCATATAAAGACTGAGACCAATAATTACTGAAACCCATTCTAATTTTCCTAGCCCAGAGGTCCCATGGGGGTCTCGAGCATGGGTCTCGAGGCGGACTTACGAGCTCTATGGACGGACGGACCCACAATGCATTTCGCGAGCGCCCCATGCAAAGTCAATGCTGATATATGTTTGTTCTGCATGTTTGTGTTCTATGCTGCTGAATGTGTTTTTATTGTAGGTGCATTTGTCCAGCTCTAATCTACTGTTTTGTGCACTTTCCTAAAATGTTTAATGTACACTGTGTTTTATTGTTTTATTGTCTGCTTATTTTATTGTTTGTTTGCTATTGTCTGTCAATTCATTCTTATGACTATGTTGTTTTTTAATCTTTGTTTATATGCATTTTATTTCTGTAATTTTAGGTTGCCTTTTGAATATGTGGCAGGAGACAACCGATGAAACTAGCCTCTCAGGCTAACTCTGGCTCACTTACATTTTGAATGTTGATTAGTGTGCAATGATCCTGAACTAAACCAATAAAATAAAATAAATGTGATCCGTCGAAGGACGGAGGTAGTGTGAATAAGCCCTAGGCCCCGTCCACACGGAGCCGATTCTTTGGTGAAACCGCATAAGTCTTGTGCGTTCCAGCCGACCGTCCAGATGGAGCCGGCGGATCCGTTGCTCGAAACCACACTTTTCTGAAACCATGTCCCAGGGTGGTTTCAAATATATCTGGACCTATGCGGTTTCATGTTAGGATTCGTGTGGACGCCTGAAACGCAAACAATGACTTAAATGCCCTCCCCAGCTGGGCTACGTCAGAGTTGCGTTGAATTTTTAATTAATTGTTTTATTTGTATTCTTTTTGTAGCTTTAAATACAGCCCCTTGATACATTCAATTACTAACTGTACATTAAAAAGTATTTCTGCTCAATTTAAATGGTTGAATCTCCACATGACTGAATGTTTGTACACAGTGCGCAGGCTCTATGCGTGCAGGCTTGATGCACTCAACTTTCTTCTTGTATATCACAGCGTTTCTACAGCTCGATGCGGTTTCGCAATGAATCCGTCTTTACGGAGATATTCCTGAACCGCATAAAACGAAACTGGATCGTTTTCGCCCGTTTCAGCCTATGCGGGTAACATTTGTGTTTATTTGTCGAGGACCAAAAAAACGTTTTGCATTCCAAACAAAAAGAATGATTCTGAGACCATCAACAAGGTTGAAAGACGGGTGGACGGGGTTGTCTCGCTGAACTTAATGAGCCAGCGTATAGAAGCATTACTAAAATCCAAAATTAGCTTTTAAGGTCCTAACAGAGCAATTTTCTTCATGCAATCCTGTTTTAAATAGCTGAGATCAAAACGTTTTGCATTCCAATCACAAACATTTATTTATCAACCTAATATAATTGCTTTAAAAATTAAAATAAATTAATTTGAACCCTAAAACACCTTCAATTTTGTCCCCTTTGTCCACTCCAGTCAGACTGTCTAATGGTTTGCTCTTGGTGCAATTTGTTTTTCGTTTGGGCCAACCTATGAGGATAACATTTGTGTTTATTTGTCGAGGACCAAAAAAACGTTTTGCATTCCAAACAAAAATAATGATTCTGAGACCATCAACAAGTTTGAAAAACGAAAATGTTCTGCAATCAAATACTATAGACACATGTTAGGCCTCTTATAACTTTTCAGCCTTCTCTCGAGAATTTTTTTTTTTTTTTTTTCGTGGTGAAAACGACTCCCATGATCCCATTGTACTTCCAGACCTCATCAAAATACGTCTGATTTTTTTTTTGATTCAGCATATTTCACATATAAAAGGCTACCTAAATAGTTAATAATAGTGGGACTGAACCTTACAAAAATTAAAGGAACGTATTGGGTGGGAACAAGACTTGTAAGTAAGAAAATTGTAATAAGTTATTTACAGATTGCATGAGCAGAAATCATACAGGGTGCACATGGAATGCAACAGTTATGGTCTTGATACATCAATAGTGAGGAACAAATAAATCACTAGAGGGCAGTGCTATTGAAGTAGCCTGTTGATGTCCTCTCTAGTGATCAGGTTTGTTAAGATGCAGTTGGGTGGGGATTGGGTTGTTCGTGTAGTCAAGTTGATGAGTACTATTGGGAAAGTGGAATGAAATTTGATGATGTCTTCAACAGTGTCGAACATCTGAAAGGAAAAATGTCAATCTTAGGCTTAGGGTTGGATTTTAGTGTTGGCGCATTAGCAGAAATAATAGTAAGGTTTTAGGGTTTGGCTTTGGTCTCAGGGTTTGGGAAGGGGTTTTAGGGTGAGAATGTGAGAAAGGACCAGTGCCCCTGGAGTCCAGCTTCCAGTAAAACCAAAGAGGACCTTGTATGGGGGATAATCCCAGGGCCCAGCCAACAGTATCGGGCGTAACTGAGCTGGCTGCCTACAGTCCCATGACGCAACACAACATTCACACCTTTAAACTACAACCTAGTCTGAGACATGACTTAAAGAATTATGATTAGGGTTAGTAGGGTTAGTGTCAGAAATAAGGTTAGGGCTAGAGATAGGGTGACTGTCAGTAATAAGGTTAGGGTTATTAATAAGGTAAGGGTTCTTAATAGGGTTAGTGTTCGTGATAAGGTTGGGGTTATATATAGGTTTACTGTTAGCAATAAGTTAGGGGCTAGTAATAGGGTTAGGGATAGTAATAGGGTTAGAGTTATTAATATTAGTTTTCATAATAAGGTTAGGGTTAGTAATAAGGTCAGGGTTAGTAAGAGGGTTAGTGTTAATAATAAGGTTAGGGTTAGTAATAGGGTTAATATAACATATTTATGTATTTTCATTATTACTCACGTCGTTTTCCCTATTTCCTGTTCCCAGGGCATACTTGTTTTTGTGTTCAATAAACCGTATTTTGATGTTGTAGACTTTCTTCTCGTGGTACACCGCCAGGACAAACGGTGCACTGTGGGTCCCCCTGGAGCAGTCCCTCACCAGGAACGCCCCGTCCTAACACAGTTCATATTCATGAATACCAGGCATTTTGAAGTGGAACAGATCTATGGCCTGATGTGTTTAAAGGGGACCTATTATGCTTTTTCGACTTTTATGACCTATAAACGTTGTTATAATGATTGATAGTCATGTTTAACCATACACAAAAAACGATGACGATTTTCGGGAAACTCTTCCTCTCATCTGGGCGCTTTCAGCCTTCTCTGTCAACGCTCGGTTTCGTCCTTCTCCGCCCCCTCGCCCCCCTCCTGCCAACCCAACTCTGTTGCGATTGGTTACCTTCCTTGAAGCACGCGCACGAGCAGATTTGACCAGGCATATGGGTGCGCGGCAGGGCAGGAGTGCCTCTCTGTAGATGACTTCCCGGAAATGTGAACAAGTGAATCGCAAACGTTGTCCCGAGTGTTAAGCGCTCTGCACAGCCACCCCAGACTGTCGGCAGGGAATACGTTGAAATGCATGTACGTCATTATTTGACACTTTAGTATGGATAAACATGACTATCAATCATTATAACAACGTTTATAGGTCATAAAAGTTGAAAAAGCATAATAGGTCCCCGTTAACTTAATGGGTTTAACTGATATAAGACCTTGTTCACAAGGTGGAGGGCATGCTCTGCCTCGGCTCTGTCACAAGCACCGGAATACCATTCATCTCCGTGAAGGAGCTGAGAAAACAGGGAAATAACACATAGGTTATGAGCAGGGATAACCATATGCTATTACTTTATTATTTAAAAAATACTGATTATAATACTGAAAATAAGGACAGGCCCTGACATTTTTGTATTGGTCTGGGGGTGTCGACGATACCCCGAGAAAGGTATGAGGTGATAGTAGAACACTTAACACATCTTAAGATAGCTATAGGGGCTTAGATTTATGCTTAAACAGGCTTAAAAAATGTATGTTTAGATAATTTTTTTATATATATCTATACATATATATAAAATATATATTTATCATTTTTCTCAAAATACAATATTTTGTGTTATCATTTTAATGTTTTCATATTTGTATTTGAACCAGCTTGATTTTAAGTAGCTTCAGAGAAACAAAATCCCCAAATAATGCTACTATTAAATATATATATATTTTGATACAAATTAATTCGCAAATTCAAATTTTATAATTTTATGATACTTGAAATGAGGATGCTTTCAATTAAAATACTTTTTTATTTATAATTGTAGCAACATTCTAAGCTGATTAGATTTTGGGAAGTGCATTTTCTTCATGATAATCTGGTATTTACTGTCCAGAGATATCACCAACAAATATATGTAAATTCTGCGAAGGCTGTTTGTTTATCTACTTACCCCTCTTGGTGCGTTTGATGATCTGAAATAGAAAACAACCAGTCACAACAACGACCAACCAGCAGATGGCAGACTTGGTGCAGCTAAAAACAGGTGGTATTTGGAGAAATGTAAAGCCATGTAATCTGTCCTGAACTGATTAATGCGGGGAAGTAATATATGAACTCAGCCAAGGGATTAAGGACGGAAACTTTACCGTCGCCTGGAGGCTCTGTGAAGATTCAGTGCAGCGATGTGGTGAGCCAGGTCCTTGGGTAGCATGGATCCAGAGGACCTGGATGAGAAGAACCGGACCATAGCCTAAAACCTTAGTCTGGTCCAAACCGGTTGGCAGAACATGGTGGAAACTCTTGTAAGGTAGACCGACAGGGTTACCTTTTTGGAACCTCTATGAGCTGTAGGAGAGAAGAGTGGAGAGGAAACACTTGCTTAACTGGGAACATGCAACCCACATTATATACATTCACGATGCCTCCCCCACACAGACATCACACACATGAACACACACACAAACGCACACACACACACACACACACACACGTGCAAACACACACATGCACACACACACACACACAAACGTGCACGCACACAAGCAAACCTCCAGGCATATATCTTTTGCAAAAGACAGTAAGGGTCCTTGCACTTAAAACATTGTGAGCATCTTATCCTAGCTATCTTTGTTTTATAGGTTTACTGGTTTAACCTAACAATTTAAACCTAACAACCTAACAACAGTGCTTGGAAATTGGTTCTATGAACATCCTGACTACCGACAGCGAAATACTGTTCCTCTTTCTTCTGACAAATGTACTGTCGCTAGGGATAAAAGCGTCTGCTAAACGCCCTAAATATTAATGTTAATATTGATATCACATGTTGTATGTTTACCTGCTCCTTTTGCTCCTCAGGCAGCGTGTGCTTGACTGTAAAACAAACACAAGTTCAACGTTTGGACTAAAAAGAGATAGCAGTCTGTCAAGAGAACACATTGGCACACAACATACCCGATGAGTGCAACAGAAATTAATATCTACCTTCCTCCATATGACCCAACGAGGCGTCCCTCCTGCCTGGCTTGAGGTCTCTGTTCACAGCCGGGGCTGCGTGGGGATTCACCAGAGGGTTAAACACAACTCCACGGGACAAGTGCATAATCCTCGCGTTCAACTCCTCTAGTATCTGCAGACCACGCACTATGTGAAGGAGAAGACTCAAACGTTGATCAGGCTTGGGACTCGTGGTCACTGGGGTAACGCTTCCAGGGGTTCCAAGGATGATGAATGAATGAGTATCTTCATGGCTACCAATGTTCCTGGTGGAGTATAAGCTTGGCTGAAGTGTGGAGGTATTAGGGTTGGTTTGGAGTTCCTTGCGTTGATATTGAGGGGGTCCGCTAGTTTAAATATGTCATTCAAAATGTTGAAAGACCCTATCCAAAGGAGGTCGGATGACAATTTTTCAGTTGGGGCGGAACAATATTTCAATTGCTAAGGATAGCTTAATTGACAGCAAGCTTGCAAGTCTTGATAATTGAATCTGTAAAAAACAAAAGCCTGTCAATCATTGTATGAATTACAGATGACTAAAGAGGGATGTGTCATGACTATGTAATACAGCCTTATACCAGAAGTCAGCTCAAATAAAGGTTTTTGGTGGCAATATGTGAAAAATAACTACATTCAATAATTGTATTATTCCTCCTGGTCCAAATCATGGCTTGTTAGTAATGAAACCTTTCATGTTGTGTGAACACTTCATTCACCTCATTTTCTAAACTGAAATGGACTGCAATACCTTGAGGCTTCAAGCACTGACTGACTGACCAACCGAAAGGCTGCTGACTGACTGGACTCGGGACTCGCTCCTCCATGCTGGCCTACCTGCCTCTGCACCTCCTGGCTTCATCCTGCTTTGTGTCCCTCACACTGTGACCCCGGCAGCGGTCGTCCCCGGAGCCCCGTGGGGGGGGGCGGTCTGCTCCCCCAGCATGGGGACGCTCAAGACATGCGCTCGCTGCTTGTAGCCTACTCATCATCGCTCCCAGCACAGCTGCTGTCTTCTGCACTGTTTTTTGTTCTGTTGTTGCAATCTTTCCGCTCATTAGCTGGCCTGCTCTTGATATTCAGTTTGGAAACTTTCTTTCAAACCGGGACAGTATAACTATTCATTCAAGCTCGGTTCATTGAAGGGTCGTGTGAGGGACTGGCGTGGTCGCCCCGCCCCGTTGAGGATGTGGGCTTTTTAGACACTTTTTATCTCTCCCAGGGTTTGATAGGTTTCTCTTGTTTTTGCCTTTTTGAGACAGGTTATTGTTATATACACACAAAGATGAATAAATTGTATTTGAAAGATGTATTCAATGTTTATCTTTGTTTCTCTCTACTGTGGTCCTCTGTAGCTCAGACTGTAAGCACTCAGGGTATCATATAATGTTTAGATTCAAGCCTCCACCAAATTATGCACATGGTGTTATTTACGTGGGGGGGATGGATCTAGCGTAGTGTGGCTCAGGGGGTTGACCCCAAGGCAGACAGCACTGTGTTCAAACTGCATGCATCTGCATTTTCGTGTGTTTGACCTACATGCATATATCAGGGGCTGCATTAGCTCGGGAGGTGGAGCGATCCCCAGCTCCTCCTAGCTTAGTGTTGATGTGTCTCTGCGCAAGGTACCTAACCCTAACGGTTCCTGACGAGCTGGTTGTCGCCTGGCATTAGTGACTCCGCCATTGGTGTGTGAATGTGTGCATAAATGGGTGAATGTCAGGCACTATTGTAAAGCGCTATGGATAAAAGCACTATATAAATGCAGACCATTTACCATATCAGCTAAGAGGCTAAAAGGCCCTTCGGCCTCTAAATGACACGTATCTGTTAACTGTTGCTTTGGATGCAAGCATCTGCCGAAAGACTTCAGAGAAGACATTCCAAGGCGTTCCACTTGTTCCTACCGTCATTGTTTCTGACGACGCTTGTAGACCTGGCTGACAGGTGATTCATGCTGTCTGAGTTCCCCTCCCAGCCATCCGTCTCCAGGTATTTGGGCTCCTCCGTGGCTCTGCAGAGCGTCAGCCTCTGCCTGCTCCCCGTGCCTCTGGTTCTGCCCTCCTATGGCGGGCACGTTGAAAACCACCAAAGTCATCTCACAAGTCATGCTGACATCTATCAAAGACTAC
Organism: Gadus morhua; assembly: GCF_902167405.1. Lineage (NCBI taxonomy): Eukaryota > Metazoa > Chordata > Actinopteri > Gadiformes > Gadidae > Gadus > Gadus morhua. Next base: position 22,938,406 of record NC_044057.1, read on the forward strand.
AACCAAGTTGGGGTTGTTACAAAGAATAGAAAGTTACAAAATAACACTGCAGAGTGCTACGTAGTCGTGGTCGTTTCATTTTTATTGAAAGTTACTGTGAAACTTGGTAAGCACAGTCAGTTAGGCCCAATCCCATTTCTACCCCTTACCCCTTCCCCCTTCAAAACAAGGGGGAGGGGTAAGGGGAAGGGGTAAGGGGTAGAAATGGGATTGGGCCTTTATATACTGTTGATGTCATCGAACCACAGTTTCAACTCTTCTCTGTTTTGGCACGGCAATGGAGGACAAGTTCCTGTACCACAGAGTCGCTCACCAGCTTCCACAAGTTCATCTGGACTCTGCAGCCTCTCCCTCTACCCCCCCACTTCCCCTTATCGTTCCTTTCTCTCCTACACCCCTCTTCCACACTTCCTGACACCTTAAAAGTAGTACAATAGTAGCTATATTTGTAGTATACGGGAAATGGGTTAACTTAGCAATTGTAAGTGCTTGGCACTTATTTATATTAACATCCTTACTGTACCGACAGCGATCTATGTTGTAGTTTCTCTTTCTTCTCACAAATGTAATTATTATAATGTCGCTTTGGATAAAAGCGTCTGCTAAATGCCTGGTAAATCATGTAGAAATCTGAACAAATCCCCCCAAAAATTCAAAGACCAACAAATCGAGTCATATCTAGATATTTATGTACAACCCTTAATCACAATAGTGCTATAAGATCCGGCTTCAGTTGGGATCAGACCAGACCTCAAAGCACTGAATTCAGCTCTCGCCTTCACGCAAATTTCAGTTTCACGGTTGGTTATTTTGTGTACACAGTTTCAAAATGAACAACAGAGAACATTGATTAGTGAGCTAGGCCAGTAGCAAGCAGAGCATGCTCTGCGTTCATATTCATGCTCACAAACTTTGTTAAAACAACCGCCATCAGCAATTGGTGCGTGGCATCGTGTCCACCCAACTATGGCGTCGTTGTTTCTGCCACTCACCGAAAGCAGTCGCACATCTGTCATACTTCTGTATCAAACTGAACTGCGTTATTTACCATTGTTCCCTAGGCTCCTACCCCAATACCTGCCAGGACGCTAATCAATCGTGCAATAGCTCCATAGCTATAGTTGATTATATAGAAATTGTAACCAAAGGTCCAGAGCTCTGCCATTGAGAAACAACAGTGGTAGATTTGATTTGACATGCTGTGCATCAATTTACCTCCTATGCTTAGTTATCCAACCTCCGTGAAAACATTCAGGACTTTCTCTCCTGAAACGAGCTGACCCATGCTGAGACCCTGTTTAAAGAGGTATTTTCTTAGGTTTTCCTCACTTGCAGCAACACTGCCAACCATTTCTTCACTGCACGTTCCTTTTGTGTTCCTCACAGGTAATTATGCAGCAAAGGGAGAGGGAAAGTCCCCCAAAAAGTTTATTCCCCCACAAGGAATAGAGTTAAATCGCTCTTTCATCGGTGCCTATTACAGGAAAGCTCTTTGTGACACACACACACACACACACACACACACACACACACACACGCCCACACACACACACACGCCCACACACACACACACACACACACACACACACGCCCACACACACACACACACACACACACGCACACACGACAGAACGCAGACTGTGCTTGGTTCTGTTTGTGAATATGAACACTATAACTCACCATGATCACAGCGGAGACCTGGATGGTCATATCACCGCCACCTGCATCTACCAGGGAGGTTCAAACAGAGAGAAGGAACATGGTCTGTCGACTATTCGGCACTCGGCTCAAGACTCAAAGAAGCATGGATTGGAGCAGTCAACTATTTCATTTACTTTGTTTATTTCTCCCTAAATTGTTTTTATCGTATCTTATTTTCTAAGTTGTCTCTGGAATTTAGTGCAACCAGTACTGAATTCAACCCGTATAAGTAAAGTAGAGTAGGCCTACAGTAGAGTTGAGCTAACTAAATAACACCTAATCATAATATATTTATTTTTCCTTCCTACCTTAAATATCTATTACTGCTAAAAATACATTATACATTTGTGCTATATTCATTGTTTATATATTTTTTGTTCTACCTATGTTAAACTAGGATGGGCTCATTGAGATTACAATTCTCTTTTCCAAGAATGACCTGGCTGAGGCAGCAGCATAAAAATGTCAAACAGGGTTACAGCATATAACAGACGCTGGAAAATAGGAGAATAGTTTAGATTCCTGTGTTGAGAACTAGGGGTCAAAACTTTTAAAAACAAGAGCGAGAGAGAGAAGGGGATCTTACCTCTTTAAGTTGCACGTATCAAAGATCCCTTTATTAATATCAAACTGCACAGTGGAACCAAGTACCGTGTAAAAAGTAGTACAGACTCTGAGACGTCACCACTTGTGGTGTCTATAGCTTTAATTCCTCACCTAGTGCGTCGTTGAAACCCAGCATCGCTTCCTGTGAGTTGGTGTTTAGAGGCATTGACGACACAACCCTGAATTGTTCCGGTTTTTTTTTGTGGAGGGCGGACAAATATAAATGTTGATATCTGGGGTTGGTTTTTATATTTTACTTACAAGTCGTAAGGATGTCCTCTGTTTTATGTACCTCAAAACCATAATATGCTTATATTACCAGGTAAGGCATAAGAGACTTTATTGAGTGTCAACCCTGCATATTTCTTTTTTTTCCTGATCAGCAAAGATTGACTTACAGATTGTCTCCCATTACACCCTGCATCAAAAGATCATATTCTGTGTGCAGTAAATCAGGTTCAATCCAGTTTGACAACACGACCCGTTGTGTGGCTCCTAATTTTATCCGTGACTTTGTGACATTGCCACCTTTTCTCTCTGCTGTGTAAAGAGCGTTGAGACCTTTACAGTTTTCATAAGATCCCATCCCCATATAGAGACATTTATATTTCACCCCTGGATTCTATTTATGACACATAATTACATTCAAGGGTAAACTTTAAATGAAATTGATTGAAACCTTCATAGCATACACACGCACGCACGCGTGTGTGCGTCGTATGCTATCATACCCGGAGTCACAGTTCATTTGAAGGAACACACATACACATACGAACCCACACACATACACATACGAACACTTTGACTTTTTGAAAGGTCAACAATGATTTCTGTCTGTCCTGGGTATCTGTAGTTGTTGCCACCCAACCAACATTTTGAAAATAACTTTGCCTCGATAATATCGAGGCAATGTCTTTTAGATAGTCTAAACAACTATATCGAGGCGATATAGTTGTTTAGACTATCTATCCATCTAAATATAAAGAACAAAAAAAAAAAAAAAGAAGATTGATTGACATTAATATTGTCATTAATACTGATATGATAATTGCTGTGCTGGATTATGTTATCATGAGATTTTCACACAGGGAAGTGATGAATGAGGTGATTCAAGCGTGAGGTTTTTGTGTCTTGGAACATAAGGTGTAAAGCAGTTACTCAGTGAGCATGGTGACGAGGAGCAGAGCTGCTCACATCCCTGTAGCTCCATGCAAAGGAAACATGTGGTTTGGTATGAGAGACCAGATACAGAATCAGATGGGTGACTCAAACCGAAGTGCAAAAACCCATTTGGGGAAAAACTCGTTTTAAATTTTTTGCTTTATAAACATCGGAAAAAAAAAAAAATTGACGTCAATGCAAGGCAGTTTTTGCATTTTAAATACTCGCACCACACAGATTCTATAAAACACACAACACACACACGCACACACGCTACTACTCTTGAAGGCAGGCAGCCGCTTCCTGTGTTCTGCAGAGGCAGAGCCCCACAAGGTCAGTTGCTCTCCTGTGGTTTCCTCTGCAACGCTATAGCCTGACTTCCTGTGGAAGATTAGCATCTTAGCCTCTCAGATTCTCACTGATTTTTATCTCTGAGCCGCGATCAACGCCAATTCCCCCACTCCCGAAAACCTCCACACCTCCCATCATCTACAGCCACCATCGGCCTGTCAATCTGACAGATGATCCCCCCCCCCCCCCCCCCCCCAACACCCCCATTCCTCTGTCCTGGAGCTGTCACCAAGAAATTATAGCCAATGCCTCTATGATGTGTGTGTGTGTGTGCGTGTGTGCGTGTGTGTGTGTGTGTGTGTGTGTGCGTGTGTGTGTGCGTGTGTGTGTGCGTGTGTGTGCGTGTGTGTGCGTGCGTGGGTTAGAACATTTTTGTGTGTCTGTGTGTATTCAAACAAGGTAGTGTGGTTGTGGGTTTGTGTGTGCGCGTGTTGGTCTGTGTGAGTGAGGCATTGTGTGTGTCTAGCGTATGTGTGTGCGTGTGCATGAGTGAGCATGAACGAGGCAGTGTGTGTGTGTGTGTATGTGTGTGAGAGGAGATAGATAGTGACACCGAGTGTGTATTGGTTTGTAAACTAATTAGTGACTTTTAAAGTCAATCTAATGTTGAAGAATGAGCGCAGACATAAATCAATGAGCTTATTGATTTAAACAGTTGTTACGTCCTCTGCCCATACCCAAGTACGGACAAAGAACTTCAATTGCCGGTTCTTCACTGCATCTTGCATCAACGGCAGATTCAACAGGAAGAAGAAACATCGCCTACTGCTGTTAATAACCCACCCCTGTTATTAAAACAATTAATACAGGATACTAGCCTAGGGAAACAAAATTGATGGAATTGCTTTGCACCATTAACTTGTCGAGGAAATTTTTGTAATTTAACTTGATTCAAAGTAACACAAAGTTTCTGTTCATTCAGTTTCACAATATATGGCTTATACTGTGTGACGAATGACTACTGAGCTACCAAGGTTGAAACAGCCATCTACCCTGCAGGCTGTCTTCAACGCCGGACAGTCAGACCCAAAATCATAGTGGAAGGCGACGAAAAAAAACGGTACTGCTCGCAACTACGTAACACAGAGTTGACGCCGGTTCTTTCCCAGCTGTCTACACCTAGCTGAAGGTTATCTGGGCTCCATTTCTCATGACATGTTTGCTTGCATGCAACCCTAGCGGCCTTTTCCCTTTCAGATGAATAATTGTGTCGTGTCCCCAGCTAGATATAGAGGAGCAGGAGGGAGAGGGAGAGAGAGAGATAGGGGTGAGGAGGAGCAGGACAGATCAGTTGCAATGGAAGCTATGGGGCGGGGGAGGGAGGGAGGGAGGCTCTGTCCGATGGGTTATCGCTGATAAGAGTGTGGTCGAGTGGTGTGAATAATTAAAACGAGGGGAGATGCGAGATAGGGATCCGTAGACGCTGCAGTGGGATACGGCTGCGGCGGACGGTTGGAGGAGGAGGTGGCTACACCAGCAGCGACATCAGTCACGCCCTCTGTCTGTCCCCGGGGCGTCCCAGGGAGCAGTGCGGTCAAGGTCGGGACGTAATGGATGGACCCTGCCGGTGTGTACGTATCGCAGTCAGCCCAGGACCCCCCGCAGAAGGGAATGTGCTGGACTCCAGCCCGGCAGGATGATCCGGTTCTGCTGGCGGATTTCAAAGTGTCGTTTTTGAGTTCTAAAAGCACTTTTTTAATAAATAATAAGAAGTAAGGCTTGCTTAATAGGCCTACTGAACTCCTCCTTCGGTCGTGTCATGTGCAACATGTGAAGGAATAAGATCGGCTGGTTTAGGTGTAGAACTGAGGGGGAATGGAAGCATAATGATTGACCCCAGCATGGTCTCTACGCCTCCGTGTCAAATTGTGCACTGCCTGACAATAACACGATATTCCTCTCTAGCTCTGGCCTGGAGGCAATCTGAGGGATTGTCATCTGGATAGTGGCCAGGCAGTTTCTTTTTTTATAAATTGCAAGGAAGTGTGTGTGACTGAAAAATACATAAAATAAACTAACTTGACAACTTTCAATTTTCATAAACTTGAGTGGCAACATTCAACAGTTGAAAACTTGGAACTGCAGAGTTACGATACGACACACACAATCACTAATCTCTGTCCCAAACCATTACTGTCATGCATTACTAATCACTCTCATTCGGATCTCCGCCGGACGCTGTGATGTAGCGGAGCCGTTGTGTTCGCTACAGGGCTTCAGCACCACACGTGGGGCTACCTCGGTGGCATGGAGCTCCGTATTTGGGTCGACTCACAGCGGGGGAAATCCGTTGATTATTCCTTATTTATCCCAGTCACTGCTCCTGCTGGGAAGTGGAGTCCCTGGAAGATGTGAGTCAGAGAGAACAGAGCTCTGGCTAATGAGCCGCGAGCCGGCATGATGCCGATCGCTGCAGTTCGGTGGTGTCCTCTCTCTTGGTCCTCTCTCTTTTGAATTATCAGCCGAGCGCCTGATAGTGATTAAATCGCTAAACACAAATGCCATTATGGTAATGTTCACACAGAAACACAAACAGTTTTAGTGTTTCGTGAGGGCCAAATGGTGTGCGACTGCTATTCGTTGCTGAAGCTGAAAGGTGGTGGACATCTCGCTCAACGAACAAAGGGAGAACACACAACAGATGGGTTAAGGGGATGTCGGATTTGAGTTCAGACTACTCTCTATGCTATCACACCCGGAGTCACAGTTCATCGGAAGGAAACTGGATGGGGTTGTTGTTGTCGTGACATGCAACAGAAGTTTGTGATAGCGGCAACCGCTGAGGTGTCCTCGGCAAAATGCCAATGCGCCAGACTAGACTGGGGAGGCTCACGAGTTCAACGATGAGTCTGAACTCACTCACATGTTTCCTTTGAGTTATTTAAAAAGTGTGTGTGTGTGTGTGTGTGTGTGTGTGTGTGTGTGTGTGTGTGTGTGTGTGTGTGTGTGTGTGTGTGTGTGTGTGTGTGTGTGTGTGTGTGTGTGTGTGTGTGTGTGTGTGTGTGCGTGCGTGTGCTGCATAAAGGCGGTGAACAGTTAAGGAAAGACAAAGTAACAATCAAACGTACCAGGGGGAGACCACGGGTGGAGCAATGTGTGAAGTGTGAAGAGTAAAAGTGATTTGACACGCAGCGACGGTTAACGCCTTTGAGAAACTATACATGTGGTGGAAAGACTGTGTAGGACTATTTTAAACGTATTATTTAAAGAGTCTGGTGTTAAGTCTGGATTTTTTTTTAGACGGAAAAACCAGAGCAACATCTTCACCCTATGGCTATGTACAATGAAATGTACATAGTACACATTATTTTTTATTTATTTTGATTTATTTTTAATGCGAAAATACTTTAGGTTTGAAACAGAATACAAAGCATACATGTTCAGAGTCCAGAGAGGATGTGATTTTTTGCAGAATGTGAGAGAAAACTGTACAATGTGAAGACTCACCTTGGTAGTTGGGTGTTAGTTTGTCATTCAGAAGACACTATGGTAAATGGTAAATGGCATGCATTAATATAGCGCTTTTCTTACCAGTAGCCACTCAAAGTGCTTTACAATTATTGCCTCGCATTCCCCATGCACACACATATTCAAGGCAGTGCCAGCCATGCAAGGCAGTAGCCAACTCGTTCGGGAACAGTTAGGATCAGGTGTCTCGCTCAGGGACTCCTCTACGCTCTCCTACGAGGAGCGAGGGATCGAACTAGCAACTCTCCCGTGGCCAGTCGACCCGCTCTACCTCCTAAGCCACTGCCCGCCCGGCGCCCACTAAGCAACCTCTAGTAACATGAGAACGTTTACAGGTAATAATTGCGCAGGTCGGCAATTATGCGGTTTGCTCAAGGGCTCCTGCCCTTGAGCAAACGTGTGCGGTCAACGATGTGCGGTCATTTATCTATGCCAGTACAATACACCACCGTAACCCCTGTGGCACCAATCACAAGCTATAGCCTTGCAGATACCATAATCATGAATGAATGGTTAAGTTTAATTACTGGGACCCCCTCACTTGAACCATTGAAGCACCCAGTTCCCTCCTCCGTCTCCACCTGTGATCTGATCCCATGTACCACAAACACAGATGGAGCCAGGTGCCGTATCCCTACGCGTCCAGGGGTTGTGGTCTCAGCCCCGGCTGGAGCTGTGATGTAGCATCCCCGGTACGTCACTTCTGGATAGGACCCAAACCCATTAGGTTAGAGCAGAGCTCACCTCAGCAGCCCAGACCCCCATTCTGTTCAGAGCCCCCACCGCACACACACACACACACCTGTGGGACAGTGTGTGTGTATTTGTGTTTGTGTATGTGTGTGTGTGTGTGTGTGTGTGTGTGTGTGTGTGTGTGTGTGTGTGTGTGTGTGTGTGTGTGTGTGTGTGTGTGTGTGTGTGTGTGTGTGTGTGTGTATATGTGTGTATGTTTGGGTGTGTGTGTGTGTGTGTGTGTGTGTGTGTGGGGGGGGGGGGGGGGGGGGGGGGGGGTTTGTCTGTTATTTCACACCTTACAGTTCCTTGATGTAGAATTGTGCAGAGAATCCGACTGAACCTGACCCAAAGGTTTAAATTAGCTATTAACTTCTCCATCTATCTCCCTCACTGCTGCCTCTACCCATACTAATAAAAAAAAAGAACGGAACTAAACTAAATCATTGAAGTACATGTAAAATAAGTACATGAACGACATTGCATTTGTGAATTACAACAGTGCACAGAAAACCTTCGTACATTTTAGCATTCATTCACCACTAGGTGGCGGCACTGATCCTGTAAAATGAAATTCCTGGATATGAGATTGAGAAAGAAACTCTCTCTCTCTCTCTCTCTCTCTCTCTCTCTCTCTCTCTCTCTCTCTCTCTCTCTCTCTCTCTCTCTCTCTCTCTCTCTCTCTCTCTCTCTCTCTCTCTCTCTCTCTCTCTCTCTCTCTCTCTCTCTCTCTCTCTCTCTCTCTCTCTCTCTCTCTCTCTCTCTCTCTCTCTCTCTCAGCCAGCTAAGAAGAATGGGTCAACCTCACGAGAGCTGGTGTGTGGTAGTTTAACTCCAGCGGTCCTGCTTTGGGTAATTTAAGCCCAATGTGGAACCAGACAGCAGGGCCTGCATGACTCCATTCAGAGGTCAGTGACTAGGTGACCACAACGAGGGAGGATACTGATGCTTCCCGCCTGGTCTTCCTTGAATGCGCGGGTATGTATTCTCCCACCCTGGCACATTCAGATGGAGCACTTCGTTGTTGTTAATGACTTTACGTCTATTTTCGATAATTGCTTTTGCGGTGGCTGTAAATACTAGCTGACATGTCATTTTAAAAGGCCTAGGATCAATCAGTTCACCTTGGTTGTGTTTTTAAATTAGGATGCCGTGTCAAACCTCTTCCTTTCACAGAGTTTTCCAATTTTCAGGTGGATAATGAAAAACCAGCATGCATCGTCTGGCATTGTATTAATGATACATCCGTTAGGATGAGGATGTCTCCCCAATCTCTTCTTTGCCCAACACGTTTTGGTTTGTGTCGACAACTTCTTCCGAAAATAAACCTTTCCAAGCACGCCTCGAAATACACAGAAACATTCCAGTGAGGGGGGTGGGGGTTTGGGGAAGGGGGGTATAGGCAACTCCAGCTCTTGCTAATCCAAACATAAAAGTGTTAAAGCATCAAAGTATAGCGTCACAAGATAAATACATCCCACTGTGCCGCATTGATTGTTATGCAAATGTCTGGATACAATATACAGCGAAGAAAGTAACAAATTAAATTAGCTGGCTTAGTATTGGATAGATGAAAGGAAATTATTTCGCTACTTTTGCAACCAACATATTCCACTGGGAAATGTTACTCACAGGAAGAAGAGAAAGGGATGGGATATTGAAAAAAAAAAAAAATCACACAAGGCTCCAGAGAGATTGGTTTTCTGCGTATGGAGGCCCTGAAATAGAAACGTTAGTGTACGGGAAACCAAAATATTATTGTGCTCAAATGAGTCAAATGTAATTACACACTTGTTGATTTTAAGATGCAGCTATATTTTTATGTCAAAGCACTGTGAATCCTGCATCTCTCTTTGGATGAGTTTGTTGCTAGTAATTCCTTATGGGGAATAACAGCAGTAAACGTACGACGCCCTTGCTTCAACCATGCCTGTCAGTGTGGTTTTACGACAACACAGATCTGACATAGGACCCGGAGACCACGGCACAACTTGAGGGACATTCTGATATCAAATTCAGGCAGAAATCTTAGTCCTATAAACTATGGGGCTTGAGGAATAAATGATTGAAGCTATGAATCTGTGTTCGATAGCAAACACTGTGGGCACCGCATGGCTCAGATCAGAGCTACAGAGTGGGACCAATGCCACACTAGGAAAAAAAGACATTGTTTTTCCTCAGGGTGTGTCGTCTACTGGGGGTTTGTGGTCTGATGACAGTTTACATTGTGCCATCTCTCCCCCTCAGTTGATTCAGAGAATTTGGTTCTCCGATCCAAGAATAAAAAACGATCCATCCCAGAGTGTGGCTCTCCTTCTGTCCATCCCTCCCACCACACTCTCTTCTCCTCCCTCCTCTCTTCTCCTCTCAACTCTTCTACTTTCTTCCCCCGTCTTCCCTCCTTCTGTCCGTCTAATTCCCCGCCGCCGCGCCCCTCTTCCCCCCCCTCCCTCCTCTTCTCCTCGCTCTCTCCTTCTGTCCATCTAATTCAAAGCCACCTCCCCTCTCCTATGCTCTCCTCTCCACTCCTCTCTCCTCGCATCTCCTCCCCTTCCGTCTCCTCTCTCCTTCTGTCCATTTAACCCAGGGCGCCCTCACCTCCCTTCTCCTCTCCATCCCTCTGGTTTTTCCCTCTCCTCTCTGCAGCTTCACTCCTCTCCTCTCAATTCCTGTGTATTCTCTCCATCATGATATCAAAGTCGATGTCACATTATGAATGTGTTTCAGTTCAGTGGGCTTTCCTAAAAAGCTGTGTGTCACGACGTGCACTGTGCGCCAAATCAGATCTCTAAGGTGGGGGCCAACCTTCGTTTGTCTGCAGAGGGCATGCCAGTAAATCCATTTCTCTGAGGATGCGGTTCACTGAATAACAAATCTCGGGGACAGACGTGACTCTCTCTCTCACTCTCCTGTTTGGAATCCTATTTGCCAAGGTTTAAGCAACACCTGAGCTTTGTTCTGGAAACACAGAGAGGACCAGTACAGGGACGGACTCATTCACGATGGGAGCATGAATTCAGCCCTTCAAAAGGAGGCTTCACTAACGCAATCACTCATTAACCCAATATTCGATATTCACCAACTCGGGTGCTTATTTATTAATTGACTTCCTCATTCGCTCACTTAAACACTCACTTGCTCACCCAATCATTCCCTTGGGTGAACATACCTCAGCGTTGCTTGCTCACTAAACTGTATAAACAAGGCATGAATATTTATGACCAAAGTAGAACAACAAGGACGACTAGCCAAATAGGGGCTACAGCCAGTAGAATAAACAGAGGATTGGTTTTTGATTGCTTCATATTAGAGCAGGTAGTAGTAGCGAATAAAACAGTTTTCATTTAGCCATTTCTGGAGAATTTATTTTCCATTCTTTTCATGTTTTGATTGATAAAGGTCAATTTGGTCAAAAGCCGCAAAAAGAGTGGCCATAACACCACTGTCCCACACTCACAAATGTAAATACAGAAATGTACGCACTCACGCACACAAACACAGGGGTATGCAGACATAAACACAAGGATGTCTCATAATCTTTGTTATAACACTCACGAAAACACAAATACATGACCAGACAAACACACTACACCAAAACAGAGAACATACAGACTAAGTGGAGGGGAAAGGAAGTTAAATACCTGAAGAAAACACTCTCTCAATATCTTATTTTAACGCACACACATATACCCACACCAACCCACGTACACACACACACACACACACAGACGCACACACACACACACACACGCACACACACATACACACACACATAGAAAGAGACACACACACACACAGACACTGACACACACACACACACACACACATAGACAGAGACACACACACACACACGCACACACACAGACACTGACACACACACACACATAGTCAGAGACACACACACACACACACACAGACAGAGACACACACACACAGACACTTACCCCCCCCCCCCACACACACATACACAGACAGAGACAAACACACACAGAGACACATACACACAGAGACACATACACACATCCACGTTCCCCGCGTAGCAGGAAGAGACCCCGAGATGTGTAAGCGGGTATCAGATCAACATATTAAACAAGCCGTAGGCAGGAGAGGTTGTGCACATGCACATCCACACACACACACACACACACACACACACACACACACACACACACACACACACACACACACACACACACACTAACACACACACACACACACAACCACAAAGACACAAACAGCGTTCTCTTCTGCAGTGCCTGTGGACAACCACAGCGTCCCCACGAGCAGGCAGTCAGTAGGCTGACTCAACAGTGTGTGAAATTAAGAGGGAAATAGAAATAGACAGACATTAAGCTTCTCTCATGCGCACCCCCCAGCACCCTCTCCCCAGCTGACGGCAGGCAGCGGCTAATGTCCCCCCCACCCCCCCCTCCTCCACCGACTCTTTTCCCAGAGCACCCCACACACTGCTATCACACACCACCAGCAGCAGCTCCGTCTGTGTTTCGGTTCCTACAAAGCTGCCTCGTTACACACTCACGCACACACACCACCCCCTCTTTAAAGCCCATCTAAACATGGTTCTGGAGAAGAAGCAAGTGTGTGTGTGAGTGTGTGAGTGTGAGTGTCTGTGTGAGTGTGAGTGTGAATGTGAGTGTGTGTGTGTGTCTGTGTGAGTGTGAGGGTGAGTGTGAATGTGTGCGTGTCTGTGTCTGTGTGAGTGTCTGTGAGTGAGTGTGAATGTGTGTGTGTGTGTGTGTGTGTGTGTGTGTGTGTGTGTGTGTGTGTGTGTGTGTGTGTGTGTGTGTGTGTGTGACACTTGAAGTCACTGACTTTAGTTTTTTATTTCTCTTATTTACATTTCGCTTCAGTTACATATTTTTTTGTAAATGTTTGAGGTAGAATTTACATTTGTATTCGGCACTCAGACTGGAGCAGAGATCACACAAATGCATCTGATGGATTACAGAGTTACACTTTATTTAAGAAAATCTAGCTCATTCGCTTGTACAAATAAACGAGAAACATACACCACTTACTTGGCAAATAGATTATGAGGATAAAGAAGAACAAAACATTACCTAATGCAGTGAAAACCAAAACAAACGGTTGTCAAACCCTGCCATTACCATCTTCCTCCTTACAGCTCCTTGATATGTTAATATGGGTCTTGTGTTTAGAATCTGAAACTAAACCCTTTCTGCTCAGTGTCTTTCTGTCAAGGCAAAAGGAGGGGTCCTATTTCCATACGAAACGTCTCGGCTAGAATGAGAGTACGGCTAGAATGAGTGCTATTAAGGAAATTCTGAACAGTAGCCTAATGATAAAAAGGCAGTTTCCAAGGTGATATGCAAAGTAGTCGCATTGACTCTGGGGGCTGGGAGAGAGAGAGAGAGACCCTTCGTGAGTTCATCTCCTGGTACAAGTATACTTAACTGCAACTTTGTCATTGTACAGCTACAAATATACTTTACCACAACAAATGCAATTCTACTAGCATTTCACTATAGTCTCAAAGCGGAGTTCTAAATTCTTGATATTTTCATTATGGAATCATAGTTATATTTTGGATGAATGTTTTTCCTTTTTTTTTTTTTACAAAAATAGAACAATAATAGCGGTGAAATTACACATTACATTCTTACATTTCGCCCATTGCACAACGGCTACACCATCATCAATGCAGTAATAAACTCATTACAAATTAAACGCAATCACACATGACCAACATTACAAAACACACAATATTGTTAAAAATGTAAATCCAATAAATCCATACATTTCTATGACGTAAGAATAGGTAAGGAATGATAGATTGACTAAGATTCACTTAAATTACAGTACACATTATACATTAAGACCATGTGGGCAGGGTTGCCTCAATAAATGTTATAATATATATATAATATATGTAGAGTGAAAAAGAGAGAGAGACAGAGACAGAGAGACAGAGACAGAGACAGAGACAGAGAGAGAGAGAGAGAGAGAGAGAGAGAGAGAGAGAGAGATCACTCTTCAATTGCTTAAATTTAGTGTTTATTTTCTTAGCCAATAAAAGGTTAGGTTAAAAGTTGTGTGAGTTAGTTGCCAGTCCTGTCCTACATACACGTTATACAGTTTACCTTATGGCATGGTGCGAACACTTTGGGAGCGCAGGGCCAAAGAACCGGTGCACCACTACAAATCACTGTGATGACCACTATATTACAGTAAGGTGGCCCGGGGAGAACAACGCTGCTGGCACCCCCTCTCCCCAACCCTCTGGTAGGTCGGTAGGAGAGAGGGAGAGAAAGGAGAGGGGAGGAGGAAGGGAGAGAGAGAGAGGAGCTCAAGACAGGATTAAGAAAAGTGGACCCCAGTTGGAGTCCTAACAAAGTTTTCCTTCACCTTAATTCTCCAAAATGTATGTCAATATGTTTTGGGAAATTGTGAAAAGTGTGAAATTATAAGTTCATTGTTTCATTCTAGCTCATGAACAAAGATGTGACCCGACAACGATGGCCGTGTATAACATGGGAACACACATGATGTCCACATTGTCGAGTTACAAACTACAGCAAAGGCCAGAGCAACCGGTCTATCAAGGTACCGAGCCTCCTCAGCACCCTGACAGATCCAGGTCAGAACTAAACAGGTTGCCATGGAGACCTGCTGGTCTTCCCATCTGGAGAGGTGTTGATAACAACGCAGCTAAAATAAAAGAACGCAACAGAACGTCAGAAACCACATTTCTACAAAATATACACAATATGCATTCTATTAAATGAAATTGAAAGCCAGAAAGTAGATCATTATTGACAGTAGAGGTTAATATTGAGACTATACAAAGATCATAAAGATTATGAATCAATATTACTAAAAGCATATCCTTACATGCCGGTAGCATGAGGTATCTTGAAAGAACTAAATGAAAGTCCAATTAGACAAGCTACATTTCTATACACACGTACCTATCCATTTCAAATGTCAGGCCATGATTTGTAAAGTGAGCACAAGACCATGTGGGCAGGGTTGCCTCAATAAAATGTTCAAAGATACATATATTTAACAGAATGTACATAGAGAAAGGTTGTTTGACAATGTAGCATTCATTTTTAAAGCCCACAATACTCAAGTACAAAGGTACCTCCAACAAGAAAAAGTTGTCTTGTTCCACTGAGCACTCAAGGAAAGAACGCTAAAATAAAAACATAACAATATGAGCTAACTCTTAACTCTAAAGTTTTCTCTTACATGCCACTGCCTCAGTCAGGAAATCTATAAATTCAGAACATTTTAGAGTCTATGTTTTCATAAATGTACCCTCCTTTTTCCAATGGTATAAACAAAGCAAATATTTTGAATCCCACACACTCGCACACCAATGTATGCATGACAACCTTGAACACTGAATCGTTTACATGGTTGAATGGGTCAACCTCAACATATTCAGTTTGCAATCAACGAAAACAACGGCTCTCCTTCATACCAAATAGCCAGCAAGGGGCTTGCGTCTTTCTTGCTTCGCTCATCCTCTCTCAATCTGAATCTCAAAGGAGTCTTTCTCGCTTTCAATTTAATTTTAATTGGCTAACAAAAGGCTCAAGGAAAACAATTCGTGTGGAGACTCTTTAGTTGGATATTGACCACCCTGGGGGGGGTGGGGGGGTTGCAGTGACCTCTGGCCCACTGCACCATGTTACGCAGCCTAGATCAACGTTCTTCTCCTCTCTCTGTGAGAGGCTCACCTCTCTCAGGGGAACACACACAACTTTTAACAGTCAGTCAGTCAGTCAGTCAGTCAGTCTGTCTGTCTCTCTCTGTGTGGCAGAGAGCGAAGCTGGTGATGGTTTCGCGACATATCCGTAAAAGAGAACATTTGATCCGTGAGATTGAAGCAGAGTGAGGCCAAGGCTCCTGCTCATCCTCTTGGAAACAGAAAGCATGTAAAGTATTAGTATAACCACACAGGGCTGCTGACTGTGTGAGTGTCTGCATTGGAGTAAAGAGAGCTCTCTCTATACCCCATATACGCCAGACTGCCACATGCCCAGTGTCGTTGGTAGCATACCTGCATATGTCATATGAGTACATGCAGCTTGTCATGACCTGTGCCTGGTATGCTCGCCACGGCGACCGTACAGAAATCCCTGGCGTGCGACTGGAAATACAAGGACCATCTCAACATGCTGGACTTTGTTTTACAGAATGGATGACCTCGACCTGGAAAGACCGGCCATTTGAATCAGTGTTCATATTTGATACGGTTTTGTTTTTCCTGATTTTCTTTTATCGAAAGGATTGTAACCTCACAGAATTGCGACTCACAAAAGGGCCTTGGATTTGATTAGAATATGGAAAAGATAAAAATGGGGTGTGCTTTTAATAAATAAGTAAATAATAAAAAAAATAAAGTTGATTATTTTGCAACCGTTATAAATGGTCATAGCGATCCACTTTGACCACTCATATCTCCTCAATAATGTGATAACCATGATGAAAGACACTGTTTAGAATGCACTTTTAAACAGCAGAGACGTACAGTATCAAGTCAATATTAACAAAGGACAAATGTCATGTAATTTGGTATTTTACCTCAGAAAAGCTAAATCTTCATTGTTCAATAAATGAGTTAAATGAAAGCACATCACAAACAATATGGTCTCCAGACTCTGTGGTCAGTCTGAGCACAAGCAGTTCGTTTACTTCTTGTCCTGGCATTCAGTTCTAGAGAGAAAACCTGGCCTAGCCTCAGACCGATTCCATTTTATTTGGTCTTCCACAGTGAGCGTGCGTACCACCGGTTTTCTATTTGCTTCGAAGGATTAGGATACATGAGGTGCTATTAGAGCCATTCAGCTCAGATAACATTTAAACAAAGTATGCACGGGAAATGCTTGTTGAATTTGGAAGGGTCTCATAGGCAGCCATGAAATGTCTCAAGTCAGTTATTAAAAAAATGTTTTGATAAGTCATCCCACCTGCTATTTGCAAATATATTTCTTAAAACAACATTCATACCGTGCAAGGAGATTCAAGTTTCTCAAACAAATGGGGGAATGAGGAGGAGGAGGAGGAGGAGGAGGAGGAGGAGGAGGAGGAGGAGGAGGAGGAGGAGGAGGAGGAGGAGGAACGGGGCTTAGAAACGTAGAGTGTGATCCAGTCCTTAAAATAGGATGCTTGTTTTAAAGTAGTGTGTTGTTAGTGTCTATTGTGTGAGTGTGTGTGTATCTGAGTGAGCGTGTGTGTGTCTGTGTGTGTGTGTGTGTGTGAGTGTGTAAGTGTGTGTGTGTGTGTGAGTGCATGTGCGCGCATGCGTGCGCGTGTGTGCATGTGTGTGTGTGTTATTCAGAATCCACCTGGAGCCAATGAGTTGCACAATGACGATATTATTACCACCACTGCAACAGATGGCTTTGATCAACTACCGCCTTGCCCAGCCGAGTCGTCATCGAAGAGGACATTCGCTTGTGTTCTATTTCACTCCTCCATTCATCTCATGTGTCACAGACATTTGATGTGAAGCATATGTGGTCGCTACACGCTTATTCACTATGCATAAAGTCAGTGACGCAAGTATAGAGGCTGACGCACGGATACGCAGTGACATGCACACACAAAAACGCACACAAAGCCGGTGACACTAAAACACGTATACCCAGTGATACACACACGCACACAGATGGTTTGCGGGCTCAGAAGTCTAATGGCATTGTTATGTATTTTTATGCACCAGAGACAATGTTTACCGGAAAAGAGAAATCAATCCCTGGTGTGAGTTTTGTAAAAATGGGCTCATAGCACTGTCTGGAGCACATGGAAAAAATATTGAATCAAACATGGAGAGCGTTCCAGCTACAGAATCCACACTTGGCCGTTCAAGAACTTCTCCAAGAGGGGGGCCTTTCACGTGGGAAAACGTGCAGTAGCAAACATGCCCAAAGAACGCACACACACACAAACACACACACTAAACTGTAAATCCTACAGGAATGCAGAAATGTGGAAAAACATATGCACAGCCCAATCTTCTGCATACTAACATGAACACATACACATCTTCTGCACACACACACACACACACACACACACACACACACACACACACACACACACACACACACACACACACACACACACACACACACACACACACACACACACACACAAATGTTACACATGCACAGCTGAAGGGGGAGAGTTGGCTATCTGGCTGGCCCAGTGCAGCTCCCAGCCCGGGAGAGGTGTGTTATGGCAGGGGGAGTTATCCTTGGCCAGGGGAGACTAGGCCTCTGCCAGCCCTGGGCCGCTATGCCAGAGGGCTGGCTGATAACAGCCCCTGCATGACTGTGGAGGAGACCCCTTGCACTGGAAGGAATGCTGCATAATAACAAACATGTTGCAACACAAATGTACGGCGTAAGTTAATAATACTTTGACGTAATAATTATGAAAGGTTCATCATGATCGTACATCCGTTTCCCTCTGGGGGTTTGTCAATTGAACCACACTAAGGCAGGATAGTCCTGTGCTTGTCTGGGTTTGATTCCCAAGGACTCTGCAGTGTACCTGTAGGCATCCTTCACAAAACACATCATTCACATCCGGTTTTTGCATCGCCTGGGGTAATGGTATCTTCCTAAACAAACTTGGAACATGTTGTGTATTCTGCAACATTTAGTTCATGTGTTAAAATAAACTCCCCTGGACTTTGAGTTTGTTTTACACAAATAAACTCTGTTAAATGGAGCACTGTACCAATGAACTGGAAGAGGAAAATAAGTCATTTATCGGATGAACATGTTTTTTGGAGTGTGATAAGCCCACAGTGTTGGTCGCGGAGTTGAGTCTGAAAATAAATAGACTCAAGCCTTCAATGAACAGTGGGGGGTCTGCTGCCCGGAGTGATCTAAGAGCAGAAAAACACCACTGAAACATGCGTACCAGCCCCAAATTAAGGTGATCCGACGACCCGTTTCATCTCCTCATCCTCCTGCCAAGACGGCTTTCTCTCTGCACGCCAGAAAGGCAGAAAGCAGCAGTTCTGAAACGCTGCACATTTCTTGGAAGTCAAAGGAGGCTGGGTCCCAGCCAAGACTTTTTTTTTTCATCATCTTAGAATCTCTGCTACCCAGTAAGTCACCAGTATTTCCTCTTCTTCTAGAACTTTTCAAGGTCAACAGATGGAAGCAAGAGAGAGAGAGAGAGTGAGACCTTGTGACTGGGTGGTCTCTCATGTTCAAATGGCGGCGAACGAAAAAACACTTGTTTTTTCGTCTTTTATTAACTTGGTATTTGGCCTATTTATTATCTCATTTGGAACCCCATCAGTGTTGCTAAGATAATACTGTTATTAAATGTAATAAATTCTTTAGTAAAAATATGTTTTAGTCATTCTCTGCCAAGCAGTTATTGAGCATTCTGCTCTGCTCTGAACTAAGGTGTTGTACCTTTCTTTTCTTTTCTCTCAGATGCACTTCGACCTCAGGACGAAGTGACACAGACGGCGAGACGGTATGCTCTACCGCCATGTTGTGTGTGGATGTGTGGAGCTCCATCTGAGGAGGTAAACGCCGTTGGAATGAGGGTTAACAGAGGGTTTAGCGTCACTGGCAGTACCACGACGCTGTGTAATAAAAAGCTCATTATAATGCCCATGCTCAGCCACGTTTACTAACTAAAAAAGTAGAAACCATGGGGATAACACCTCAGTCCTCCCTAGAACCGTAAATCTAAAGCATCTTTCTTTAATCTCATCGTGTTCAAATGCAAGCTGAACCCGGGGGGGTTCAAATAGACCTTAACGATACAACTTGGTAAAGCCAATTTTGCACTCAATTAACCATGAACTGTACAGTCAGAAGAAAATCAGGGGAACACTATTAATAGTGTAATGAACACGAACCGAAACAGCATGGGAGGAACACTTCCATTTCAATTCGATCACAAACCGCCCGTAGGGTTTCCAAGATAAAACGTTGGTGGAGTGAATTCAAACCAACGGAAGATGTTGAAACTAGGAATGATTTAGTACACATTTGAGGCTTGCGCTATTCCCCCTGCCTCTTGTGGTATTATCTTTGTGAAAAGCTGCTAAAACATTCCATTATCATCTGCCACCAAAGGTCAGCATTTCACAATGCCTCGATAACATGATTTCATGTATCGTTATTTTGAGTTTTCTCGTTACATCACTTGGCCCACACCTATAATCACCTTATTGAAATGATTATTTACATTCACTCCTCTCTCTGCCTTCAGGGTTCAGTCAGAGGTTGTGAAAAGCTCAGCCTTTGCTTCAAGGTTATCGCTTTCATCTTCTGAATAATATTTTGTGAGATTTTCAGCTGCAGGTAGACGACGGATGGTAGATGGTATCATCCATGGGGACAGGAACAGCTAACAGGAAATGAACATCTTATATCATCTATGCTTCTCATCATTGTAGATATTACAGCTAATAGTCTACGCATTTCCATGCGTCGGCATACAAGGCTGAAAGGCCTAATGGTATTAAGAAAGTCATAAGGCTTAACATGGATTTCCAATAACAGAGATATTTCTGAAAAAAGGTCAACCCAACCGTAAGTTACGTTGAATTAATCTTAAGATGAATGCAGTATAGGCTAAAGTGTTAGCACCGTGACACAGTAGTAGCAAAGGCACATTCGAAAAGATGTTCCAAGTAAAACGTGTCCTGTTTGGCCTCTACTCCTGTCTTCAACCCAAACTCAGGGACCTACTAATTGATTTAACTGAACTAACCAATGGGCACACTGTGTGTGGCTCTGTGTGCATGTGTGTTAAAGTATGTGTGTGTGTGCGTGTGTGTGTGTGCGTGCGTGTGTGTGCGTGCGTGTGCGTGTGTGTTTGTGTGTGTGTGTTTGTGTGGGATCGTGCATTACTTCTGCTGGACTTCACACATTGAGAAGACAAAAGAGGATCTATTCCAATTAAAAACTGTTGCAGCCCTGGGTTACCCGAAAGAGAGAGGGGAGAGGAGAAGGAAGCAGAGGGGTGTGTGTGTGTGTGGGGGGGTGTGTGTGTGTGAGTGTGTGTGTGGGGGGGGGGGGGTTCAATTGGACCACATCGTCCTTTGAAAAGCCACAGAATGAGTGATTGTGATGGGGGAGAAAAACCAAGGACCCCCTCAAAAACAACGGCTAGAATAGGCCTGGGGAAATGGCTGATTTTGCGATGGGGGGGGGGGGGGGGGAAGCACTCAGTTACAGCAGCTGAATGTAGACAGCGGGGGGGGGGGGTTGAAGGGATGCTCTGGCAATAAATCCCCTCCGATACTCCGTCGTACGACTCCCTCTGCTTGGCGACAAGGTGAATTAATTATGCGTCTCGGGTTAATTGGATGAAATTAGCGGAGGAGGGAATGTGTGACTTTAGAGTTTAAAAGGGGGCTCCGCACCTGAGTTAGTGGGATGTCGATGGGCTCCTAATGGGCCTAGAGATGCGACGCTGAAGGCAATGAAAGTGGGTTCATGGCCCAGCGTGGAGAGGCACTGTAGGGGGTCGTTGTTGGAGGGGGAAGTAGTTTCACAACTGCACGGATCGAATAACGTAACACAAAACATATGCTAGAGAAACCAGGACTCCACAGCACGCAGTTTGTCTTGGGGTCAAGCTAATGGAATATAGAAAGGAAAATCGAAAGGAAACACTTTATGATAAGGGCGGTACATTAATTAAACTTCAATTAACATTATTTAATGCTGTAATAAGCATTACCAACTTTAACTATGATCTAACGAATGGTCTAATAATTGTCTACTGATGTTTATCTTATGGTGTTCATGTTAACTACGGTGAGTACTGGGTACTAAGTTAGGGTTTACCTTAACTACTTTGCTAATGCTATATGATAATGCTTATTTCTGAATTAAATAATGGTAATTAATGGTTAATTAAGGCACCAATTTTTGAAAGTCTTACCAAGACATTTTACAACTAATAATTTCTGAATCATCAACAGAATCTCTTGTGTTCATCGCTTCAATGAGTAGAACAGGAGTCCTCCCCGTTCAACCCCAGAAGAGCTTTCACATAGAGATGATATCTCTGATCTTGGGGTGTTTTCTCTGTCCAAGAGAGCCAGCAAAAACCCTGCAGGTTCCTCTATATGCGACTGACTTTCAAAGCCACAGTCGAGCTCTTAAGAAACAGTTTAGCAGGGCCACAAAAAGAAAACACGTTAACATGACCGATATTTCACACAAGCGACAAGTGCCAGCCTGTTCATCGATCATTTCATGTGAAATCTGTTTAGAACAATTTCCTCTTCCTCCTGTGAGTTTTTCCCCATCAACGCCCAAATTTGGTCACATAGATAGTCTTTGAGAATATTACTCGCTGCTTTCAAAGTGGACACTTGGTTCCTGCAACCAGCTTCAGGAGATGTGAAGTCTCCCTGCAGAGATACAGTCTGAGACGAGAGAGAGAGAGGGGGAGAGAGAGGGGGAGAGAGAGGGGGAGAGAGAAAGAGAGAGAGAGAGAGAGAGAGAGAGAGAGAGAGAGAGAGAGAGAGAGAGAGTCAGACAGAGAGGTAGGGAAGGCAGGGTGTTTTGTCTGCATTTTAGAGCTGATGAAGTTAGCATTCTGTGAACACTCTCCATAAGGCTCTCGGTAAATCTAGGCAAAAGGGAAGAAGAAGAACCAGTTAGGTTCTGGATCTTAATGTCATCGTTAAGGCGGTGGTGGTTATGTTTTCAAAGGGCCAACAAAGATTTGCATAAATAATCCCCAGTTTTTTCCGCAGCAAAAACAAAAGGTGATCACACCCTTTGGCACGTACAGTGTGTCGGTGGATTCCACAAGGTTTCCCCAAGGCTTCTGATGTCTATTTACCTTTCAAACCGGTTTCCGGTTCTCTTACTATACTCAGTAATCCTTATTTATAATATGTGTGTCCACTCTTCACTTACTGGTCAAGGTCACAAAGGTTATTTTACTTCGCCCCATGGTTTGTGTTTGTTTCTATATCGGTTTGGTAATTATATCTGCGTATTTGAAACAGGAAGAGGTTTAGAAAGAAGTAGTCTTTGCACGGATACAATTTCACTCAGGCATGGTACATAGTTTGCTTGGCTCGCTGTTAAAAGAACCGGACAATCAAGTTTGAACGATCGTTAACCAACCCCAAACCTGGCAAGCGTTTCCAACCTGTAATCATGTTGTGTCTAAAATCAAGTCTTTCATCTCAGGACCTTGAAAGGTTTGGTTCTCAAGGCGATGCAAGAGATATCTCTGAAAGCATAAAGATCAAACAAAATTAAAAAAACAAAATAAAAGATTTATTATGTTGTTAATCCTTCACTTTTAGAAAAAAATATTATATTTACAGTACATTGTAATGAGGAATAATACATTATGTTTGCATGGATATTCACAGCGCAGACATGATTAGTCTTTGTCATTGACATTAAGAGTAAAGAGTAGAACCTATATATTATCATAACATAGATTACGTACATGGTCCAGTATGGGTCTAAAATGACATGTAGCAGCAATAGACGTATCTTCAGCATATAACAATAAAGAGACGGATGGAAGAGGTAATCCATACTAATCACACATCAGCTACCTGCATGGGACGCCCAAACAAATAGAAAAAACGTGGTTTTGAACGATAGGTCAACATTCATAAATTAAACCACTGAACAGGCTCCAAACATGGTCGTAAACACAATAGCCCCCACATACGGTCAACAAAGCATTCGATGTGAGGTGACTAATGCGATTGCGAACGACATTAGCATGTCATATCCTGCTTACTAAACCCTTATCACTTGGATCCGTCCAAACAATGGAACAGGTTTGTCTCGTAGAAATATAGACTTAGCTGGAATTCATTTGAACAGTTCACCTTGCCGCTTCGACTTTAGTTAATTATTAGTGCTAAAATCCCAATTGTTATTTGAAAAATCTTCAAAAAGCCAGAAGGCTTGGACGCTTCAAGGCTAGCGTAGCGGGCGCCACCGCGACGACCACGAGACGTAGAAAAACAGGTCAGTTCCAGTCGAAGGTGCGTCCCACCAGCTCAAAGAACTTCCTGTTGGGCTCATGGAAGAAGCGGTAGAGTTTTTGCAGGATGTCGGGGGCCACCCGTGGGTGGGCCCGGCCCTTGGAGTCGTGCAGGCAGCGCTCGCGGCCGTGGTCCCTCAGGCAGTAGAAGCCCTTGGTCCGGTTGAAGTAAAAGTTGGCCGCGTTAATCTGCGGCTCCAGCCGTAGGAACCTCTCCACCCGCTTCACCTCGGGGAAGGGGTCCCGTATCAGCGCGTCCCCGTCCACGACGTGGATGCTGTCGAGCGGGAAGTGGCGCAGCCAGTTCTGCATGTGCACGTAGTAAAGGCTGCGGTTCAGCGCCTTGTAGCCCAGGTTCACCCCGCCGTCCTTCAGAACGAGCACCTCTTCGATGGGCTGGTGCTGCTTGTGCTTCAGCAGGCGGTTGTGGTACACCTGCGTGTAGTCCGACAGCACGCGCTCCGTGGGGTCCCTTAGGATCAGCAGCAGCTTCGCCCCGGGGTTCACCTGCTGGAGCCGCCGGGGGACCTTGCTGGAGGTGAAGTAGGCGGGGGTCTTCTCCACCGTGAGCTGCCCCGGCAGCGCGTAGGGCATCTGGCTGAGGTACCAGGGCAGGCCCTTCTGGAAGTGGCTCTCCCAGTCGAAGAAGTGCACCTCGTTCTCCGCCGCCGCCACGTCGCCGTGCAGGCTCAGCATCTCGATGAGGGCCCGCGTGCCGCCCTTGCGCACGCCGATGATCACGATGTCGGGCAGCCGCCGGACCGTCCCGTTGGGGTGGGCGACGCCAGCGGCGCCGTCGGCGCTCGGAGGAGGAAGGAGGGACGAGGTGGAGGAGGAGTGTGCGGGCGCGGAGGGGATGGGGGGAGACTGCATGACGAAGAACAGCAGCCCAAAGAGGAAGGCTGCCATGACGGATGTCCTGACCCGGGAAGATTTCAGCCTGGCGAGACGACCAGAACCAATCCCCACATCGGAGGAACAGCTGCCCGGACAATGGTTCTTCTTAGAAGTAGATGAGCAATACGTGTGACTCGGCTCCTTCTCCGCCGGCGGCAGTAGCTGGAGGGAATAAAAAAATACTGAATGAAACGGCTGTTTATGTTCAGAGTGCAGCACAGGCCATGCATGAGCACAGAGGTCATATGTTGCACTTCACAAAGTGCTCTGGACTTTAATTATCGTCACTGTGATAAACGTAAAGGCATTGCAGTATGGCACATAATGTCACGGACTAAATGGGTGGCTCTAACCTTAAAGAGCAAAGCAGGTGCATCCTTAAAACGTTCTTTAACGTGAAAGGCATGCATGGGCGACCAGAGAATTATGTTTTTTTTGCCCAAAAAATAAACATAACACATATCTTCTACATAATTATATATGTGTGTCGAATTACAGTAGGTTATATGAATAGATCGAATATGTGATTAATAGTACATGAATTATATTATTTATATTTGTAAAAAAATTAACTATATATATATTTTGTATATTTTGGAGCATCAACTTTTGAAGGTAGGTATACTTTTTTTTATACCTACCTTAAACATTTAAAATGGAATTATAAAAACTAGCTCCACGGGAGTGATCTCCATAACACAATTAAAAAGATCCAATAATACAAAGGGAATGTTTGGCTACACCTGCAAGCCCCTTTGGCTAGGAAGCTTTTACTGAATGTGTCATGGTAATATACAGCATGCGTGTATTAATCTGTAATGGTATTTATGTAAGGTTTGAAAGTAACGTATATTTTAGATGTCTCTTACCTTTTCACTGAAATCCGTCCGCAAAAATCATGTCGCTCTCCATGCGTATTGGTCTCAATCTGATCAAGTCCGAGAGAACAGTGCCAAGCCAAACAATGCGCTTGATCGGAGCGCGTAAACGTCGCGTCCAAGCGCTTCCCTCCACTCTCACCCAAGTTATGATCCCGAGTGATTTGTTCCCAGCAGTTCCACCGCGAGGCTGCGACTGTCAGCTGTTGTGGATCTACTCTTATATTTTGCTGCTGGCAGGACCACTCCCCCCTCCTCTCTGACACACTTCGGTGTAAGGTTTCGGTAGGACGACAACGGCAGTAGCCCTATTTCATTAGTCAAACGTTTGCAAACCTAGCAATAAGCCTACTAAGCAAATATCTGACTTTACCTGTGTTCGGTCTTTGGTTTGTTTATTATTATACTAGTATTATTAGGATTATTAGTTAGAAAATATTATATACATGGTGTGGTGTACATTACGGAGGCATGCGTCTGATGTGTATGTATTCTCTTCATGATGTTGTAGCCAGCAGAATTAAGCACAATGTTTAAAATCAAAGCGTTTCTGCGTTTGGTTTTTAGAAACACAATCGCAAGGCGTTCAAAGCTGCATGGGGAGTCCATGAAAGGGACAGACCCGAGGCTCGCCTCTTAGCACACCTAAACGTTGTCCAACGGTGAACGACTTTACCACCTGTTGAGTAATTTTCTAAAGGATGTCCGCAGTTACATATTCATTAGAGATCGTTGAATTCAATTGTGAGTCAGACAATGCGTGTCCTGTGAGCAGTCCCACTGAGTCACTCGGGTTGGTAGGCGTTTTCTGGTTGGGGAGAGGTACACCTGACGTCACATATCAAGTGGCGTGTTGAATTGGCACAGTGACAGTTAATCCATAATAATAATAATAATAATCATAATAATACTAGTACTAATATAAACTAACACTAATAACACATAAAAACAAGATTTTATGTTACCACCTCATTTTCTCTCCAGAATCAATTAGGCCTACCTTTGTATATGCATATCCACATCAATTGGCATCGTACAATTTATCGTGAACAAAAAAGAAGTCAACAAATGAACCATAACTGATGATAATCGACAGAACACAATTATTACACACACTATTTATATATGACCGTTAATTTTGCTCTTATTCATCTGTATTATTGTTCTGTATATAGGTATGTATATTTCTAAGAAACGTAATAATAAAATAATTGATAAGTTATACTGCATAAAGTTAAAGGTCCCATGGCATGCTATTTTATGGATGCTTTAATATAGATATTAGTGGGCCCCAAACACAGCATTTGAAGACGTTCCCGAAATTCAGCCGTGGTGCACATTGAGCTTTCCCCAAACGCGCCGTTCCGGTGTCTGTAGCTTTAATGCAAATGAAGAGGAGGGAGGCGGGTCAAGGAGGAGGGTGGGGGTGTGGCCCCGAGTAGCTTGCGGCCACGGTACCATGTGCTCTGTTTACAGTGGATGAATCGCAATGGCGAGGCGCACACAGCCTTTGGCCGTGTTCTGTAAATATTCTAGATATTATAGACGATATTATGAATCTCAAACGACTGCGTCGGGTTCTCAGACGTCTCTGGTTCTTCCACGTCCACATCATTCTAAAGTAGACTGAACCACGACATTGAGGAGAAGGGGATTGTTGCCCGTGATTGTTGACCGGGGTTGTCTCCCGCCGGAGCCTCAGGTCAGCGCCGAGGCACCACCGCCTCCAGCGCCGAGGCGGTGGTGCCTCGGCAGCGGGACACAATCGCGGGCAACAATCCCTTTCTCCTCCATGTTGTGGTTCATGTACTTCAGGGAGTCAAAGCCAAAGTTCCTTTTTCCCAATTCCTTCTCAACCATGGCTGAGATAACCCCCACTACGAGTCTCGTTGTGGAAATACCAGAGACGAGTCCTACGTGTTATCCACCATAACACCAACAGCAGAACGGATATCCAAATAACAAAGAAGTGTACAACACTTGTGTTACAGTGTCTGTAATCACACATACACACACACACACGCACGCACACACTGAAACACACACACACACACACACACACACGTGGCGCTTGCACGGTCGTATCTCATTTGCAGGCCAAATTCTCCCGGCTGGCAAGGCAGAGGAAGGGGAGGTGGCATCTCCCCTTATGACGACATACGGTCGTCATATTAATGTTAGAAAACCTCAGAAAGTGAATTTTTCACGCCATGGGATCTTTAAGGCATGTTGTATGCAAAGGCATGTTGCAGGCATGTTGTATGAAATTGGAAATGGGTTAGCCTACTATTTCGCTTTTTAATGACAGAAAACACAACAAATTGCTATCGGATAGGTTCTCAGTATTGGCCCATTCAATGATGTGTTCGATTTAACTCGACACCAAAGACCTGACTTGGACTTTTGACCAAAGACTTGGGACTTGGACTTGCAAAAAAAATACTTTTGAGCATCTCTGTTTGGTTTTGTCTCCAACTCTGACTCCGTGTAGAGATGTGGGATCAGGAGCTGGGGATAAGCCAATATAATCATTCAGCCCACACTGACTTAGTGGTAAAGATGAATTGGATCTCCAACCGTAGTGTTATGGTAAATAACATTAGTATCTAATGGAGGTCTCACTGTGAATAATTAGGTTTGTGACATGATTTTCAGTTTAAAACAGAGAATATATATTTTTAAATGCAATAGCGTACAATTATAATAAAACAATAATAGACAGAATATTACCGTAGAAAAACGTCTGCAATTCTTACCAAACTTTAAATATTTATTTTAAGGCAATTGGTGTGGTGATACATTTCGCTTGTACTTTGCTATGGCAATTATTCCACAATAATCACACAGAAGTTTCCTGTGAGCATTTTTGGTTGTTGTAATGTCTGCAAAGAGGAATATGCTGGACTTCCTTGGTAATTTCAACACTAAAAGTATGGGTCATCACTTTTTGATTATAGGCTTGAATGGCCATATTGTCCTTTTGTTGTATTGGGTGTGAAATAATTACCTTTTCATATTAGAGATTTTTTTATCCAATTTAGATCAAATATTAGAAAATTTCCACAAACTTACCTTTTGTGCAGGCAGGTCAAGGTGGAGGGTGGGGGTGTGGCCCTGAGCAGATTGCGGCCACGGTACCATGCGCTCATGTTTACAGTGGATGAATCAAAATGGCGAGGAGCACACAGCTTCTGGCTGTGTTCTGTAAATAGTCTAGAACAGTCTGGGTGCTACAGCGGGAGTCCTGGGACTCTATATCTAAATAATATCATGTTATACATAGATATCAATATCATATAATATACATATTATCACGGCCAAAAGCTGTGTGCGCCTCCAGACGATATTATGAATCTCAAACGACTGCGTGGGGTGCTCCTTCGTCTCTGGTTCTTCCACTTCCACATCAATCTGAAGTAGACTGAACCACGACATGGAGGAGAAAGGGATTGTTGCCCACGATTGTCTCCCACCAGAGCCCTCGCTGCCGAGGGACCACCGCCTCGGAAGGCGGACAGCGTGCAGCGCCGAGGCACCACCGCCTCGCGGCGGTGGTCTCAACCATGGCTGAGATAACCCTACACTTCCACATCAATCTGAAGTAGACTGAACCGCGACATGGAGGAGAAAGGGATTGTTGCTCGCGATTGTCTCCCATCGAGGCACCGCTGCCGTGGCACTACCGCCCTGCAGCGGTGGTGCAACGGCAGCGCGCAGCGGGCCTCCGGCGGGAGACAATCGCGATCAACAATCCCTTTCTCCTCCGTGTCGCAGTTCATGTACTTCAGGGAGTCAAAGCCAAAGTTCCTTTCCCCCAATTTCTTCTCAGCCGTGTCGTAGCTCATTTCCTCAGGGCCAAATTCTCTAGGCGGGCAAGGCAGAGAAAGTGGAGGTGACTTGGCCCCTTATGACGACATATGGGGCCAAATTGGAATCGGAGCGTCTGAGCTTTCATTTTTTCAAAGGCAGAGCAGGATACCTAGTGCTCGTTTTACACCTAACGCCATCTCTAGCTACTGGGGGACCGTAGGCAGGCTAGGGGAACTCATATTAATGTTAGAAAACCTCATAAAGTGACATTTTCATGCGCTGGGACCTTTAAGTGAAGTTCTGGAGTAGTTGTGACTCACAGATCATTAGAACACATGATGTAATATCTGGCGATGTCTATGATAATTCATACTGAGGTCGTCAATACATTAGCATATTTTATTAAGAATATGAGTGTGTGTGGGTGTTAAGTTACAGGATAGTGTTAATTGCACTGAAAACATGGGTGGTATGCAAACACAACTCACAGAATTAAAACACACACACACACACACATTATATCTTTGTTTAGAGAGAGAAAGAGAGAGGGAGAGAGAGGGAGTGAGAGGTAGAGCGACAGAGCGTGAGAGAGAGAAGCGTGTGAGGGTGAGGAAGAGGAAGTCAGAGAGGGAGAGATCTCCGTTTAGATCTGGCAGTTTACATTTTCAATGCCAATTCCCATGCCTTAAATTCTTGAGAGAGCGAGAGTGCGCGAGAGAGAGAGATAGAGAAAGAGAAAGCCACAGAAGAACAAGCCCAGGCGTGTGCGTGTTAGTCAGGTGTGATGATGGCATATCTGCAGTGGTGGAACATGGGAAAGGAAACGCATGACTCACCTGAGCTCAGGTGAGATGACGTCAACGGGATAATGATCAGTGACCAGGCCTTTATACCTGGCACTCACTGAGCCTGTTTGAACAGGTTCCTAACTGCCTGTCCGTCCATATATTCTCTACAAATATTAGTGGGGAATATTATGTACATAGAGGCAATAACATTTTTCTCAATTGTATTGACAAAACTGGAGTATATTAGGTAAGTATATGTAGGTAAGTATATTACCCAAATAGCGTTATTATACAGTGCATTGCAATACTATCTATTCTAGACCAGATATTGGCCCTTGCGCTGTAGCATATGAAATGCTAATCTTTTAGCCAAGGAGGTACAAGGTATTAGACATTTGAATAATTTCTTATTGACAATATTGGTTTCCTAAGGTTCTCCCAATCCACCATGTGACACATTTGGCATCTATCAAATAAGTATTTCACAAAATATATAGGAGGCAGCCTGTTGCAAGAAATCTGCGGGGGCCACCCCTATGCAAAGAAACAATGAAATGCACAATCATGTTCTTCTTCAGTTTGGGTAAGGTCACATGAGTTCAGTAAAACAGCTTAAGAATTAACCGTACACATTTTAAATTTGTTGAACACTTTTTGTGCGTCCCTGGCACACAGCCAAGCCTACCACGCGAGGCAGGCGTAGACGGATAACGCCAGTGTGCACGGATAACCTCGTATCTTTGACTGTACTGCAGTAACACACTCATCAGCCCGCACGCACGCACGCACACACAAACACACGCACACACACACACACACACACACAGGAACAGGCCTACATATGCACATATTGTATGTACAAACACACAAGTGCATAGACACAGACATACACACACACACACACACACACACACACACACACACACAAACACACAAATCAATTTTGCAATGCCTTGGCTGTGGTACTGTAGATCGCTATTAAATCGTATCCAGGCAGAGCAGAGGGATTGAAGGAATATAGAGTCATATGACTCAATGGTATACGGAGGAGAAAAGACTGACAAGCTCTCAATCACCAGATGAAAGACTGCAATTTTCCTTTTCAGAAGCTCCCGGTTCTCTTTTTACAGGAAGGAGAAATGTATGATAACTAATTGAGGGCTAAGGAGCCAGTTTCTTTTTTTATTGCATTTACCGAAGACCAACAGCAACTTGGCGGGGTGAAATTTCTTGGAAACCCGATAGAAATGGCCTTCATTACAACTAGATATTGGTTAGTCTGGTCTCTCTTTCCTCCCTATAAAACCTTCCATCTCTCCTACCCTGCATCCTCCCATCCTCCTTTTAACTTCTCGCTCCCTTGCTGCCCTTCCTCTTTCCCTCTCTCCTCTCCTCTTTTTCATTCCCTCTGTGTCTCTATTTATCTTGCTATCCCTCTCAGCCTCTACCTCTCCCTTCACCTTCCAGACGAAAGTCCAAGCTTTTCAAATATGCTTTGATTGTAGATACCTTCAGAAACATAGTGAGCTCTTATTTTCCTCTTACTGCCTATTCATCCAATCAAGTTTTACAATGAGCATCGTGTCTGCTTGCAGGGGCCATTTTATGAATGTATGAATTTGATTAGTTGCTAGCCATTTCCTCCTCGCTTTTTGTTCCGTCACAGGCCCTTGCTTCATAACACATACTCACGTAAAAGAACAATAACACAAAATCAGGATCTTTGTTGCGTACTACATTACCCAGACATGGTTTGGTGCCCTAGTTTTAATCACACACTGTGAGACCAAAACATTTGTTAGTCAAATGAGATGAAGAAATACAAATATTTTAATTGTATCTCGCTGAACTGTGATTTAACATTTGCTTTGTATGAACATGTATTTGATGAGCCTTCTTGGGCAGGGTCGAGGAGTTGAGGGAAAAGAGTGATCCCCAGATATGTGGATATTTCTTCTGCTTGGGCAGGTGTATTTAATTGGGCAGAGCAATTCAGCCAGTGTATCCCTGATGTGATTGGTTACATCTTGCCAAACAAGTGCAAACACCTCTTGAAGTGCTTGGATGATTGTGTGGAGTACATCAAGCAAGCTCACATTTAACCACCTTTGTTTAAGATCTAACCTCTCAGAACATGCGTTGGATAATGAGAATAATGCACAGTGTTACACCTCAGACAGTTTGCAGATGTTTTAAAACATATTACTGTACGTGATCATCAGACGCATTGAACCATAGCATAGCCTAAGCCTTGAAGATCAGCATAATTTTGAATAAAATAATATATTTGCTTGAACAAATTAAACCTTAAGCTTTAGAAATTAAAAGGAAAAAACCTGTGTCAAATTGTCCACACCGTGTCGGCACTACTGCACATGCACTGCATCAACTCATAAATGAAACTATTAATGCTGACTTCAGTGGCCTCAATGTTTACTTCCCTGAATGGTGCATGTGACTTCTCTGTTATTTTTTCGCGCATACGAGTCAGTTCAGCCTGAGAATCGATTATGGTATTTTTTATCTGAGCAATAAATCCAAATTGAGCATCAGGGCTTTCACTGTGACCATATTTCAGCACGACACCTGCAAATAAAAGAAAAATAAATACATCACACATTGCACCGTTATGGTCCAGATGCCCTAGTTCTAGTAAATCTCTTGCAGTTGCCGTGTGTGTTATGCAGCACTTATGGGATGGCTTCACGCTTATGGTCTCATCGTGTACGATGAGGGCACATAGCAGCAGCAGTGGGTGCAGAAGAGGAAATATTGCTATAAATTGGCCAAATACAGAAGAGGATCGGGCTTTCTACTCAGGGTGCCAATCAGGGCCCCACCGGGGCCACTTACAAAGGCAGAGGCCTCATACAGAAGGAGTGCTGAGGGACCAGAGATCAATGACCATGACTGATCTGTAGCATACCAGCTGTGGAAGTGGGCCAATCTGTTTGTTTAAAGGTGGGGTAGTCCTTTTTTTTTGTCACTTTTTTGTCATCTTCTGAAATTAACTTAACATACCGACAGTACCGAAAATATCTGTCTGAATGAGGTGATTGGATGGCTTTACCTGTCCGTCTACCTACCTATCTTACCTGCCTGTCTGCCTTCCAGCTTACTCTGACTTGCTCACCCATTTTCCTATCCTACCTTTAAGAATGAAATTGTGTTGGTCTGTGCATGTGGGTTGGGGAGGTTAATTAAACCTCACAACCTTTACTTTACAGCAGACTGAGAGTTGGTCATGCCGTGTGTGAACTCAGTGTTTATTTCCTGTGCCACCTGTCACCCTTATAGCGATGAATGGTATCCTAGCAACAGAAGCTCATATGTTGTTAACTTTGTTTGCTTTTGTGTGTGTGTGTTATTTCATGTGTGTGTGTGCAAACACACACAAACACAATATGTGTGTCTTATGAGTGTGTTTGCGTATATATTTATGCATATGTGTATCCATTCGTGTGCGATTTTATGCATCATCATTCTAAATGAACTCTCACACCAGACGTGTGGTTAAAACGCTGACCTATAATCTCCCCCGACGCCTGCGACTGCTCTCCAGTTAATGGCTCCGGACAAAGCAAAGTCTCCATAACGTCCTCTAACAAACACAGAGGCAGTGATTACACGGCGACACTGGGCTCTGCAGCAGGCGGTTCTCTGGTTCACTTACCTCTCTAGTGTTTACTCTCCAACATTTATACAGGCTCTCCAGGCCCATTGACAGCGGAACAAAGAGGCTCTTCTTGTGCAGCCGTTGTTTTGGATAACTGCCACTGCTGCAGCGCGAATACCTCCGCAGAACCCAGGGCCTCCGCTTAGCACAGCTTTGTAAATCAGATTTGACTGACTGCGATTTAATAAAACCGTTGAACGGAAAGACTGGACGTGGACCAGAGCAAAGTAGGCGTATCGCCGTTGAAATCAAATGAAATGACGCACAGAGAAGATAATATCGTAGCCATCTGAGCTTTAACATGCATACACGCACACGCTAGATCACATTTGTCATGAAGAAAAAAAAACAGTCAAGCCGTCGTAGACCCGGTAGTTATACAATAAGCTTTGTGTCCCAGAGAACATCTGTCAACATCACCATGACGTATCATAATGATACTCTCTCGCTGTCCTGGAGAAACTCTGCCAAAGCTGCAAAGTCTGGCGATGATTAGCCTGATGGATAGAGAGCGGGGCAGGTACATTGGGTGACGCTCACGTTCTCGTCCCAAAAAGTGCTGACATAACTCTCGATGAAGATTATCTTCTGAAATGGATTGAGCGGTTTTGTGGATCCCACGTTGGTGCCTTCTCCTTGATTTAGCATTCATTTAAGAAAGAATACGGGGATTTATATAGATACATACAGTATATATACCGTGTGTATAGATAGATAGATAGATAGAGAGATAGAGAGATAGAGAGATAGAGAGATAGAGAGAGAGAGTGTGAGAGATTCCAGTCATTGGTTTATGTTTACACATGCAGGACAAGAGTTATTCTTCTTCGGTTGATGAGTTGCTGAATTAAAAGCGGAAGATAAAGTTATGGTTTTGAACATATCTTTTTTTTATCTTCCTTTTTTGATTTGATATCTTGTATGCATTTATGGGGATTTCTGTTCCTTATTAATTTTGCACCAATAGCCTACAACGCAACACATTCCTTGGATTTGAAAGTTGACCTTGCCAAAAGCATACCGTCTTTAAAAGCTATCTCTGTCTTCCACGTGATACCTATAAGGTGCATAATCATAGAAGAGGATTGCATGATATTCTAGACAACATTGGCCAGCTCCTTAGACGTTGACACGATCAAATATAGTGTATATGTAGCTAGTGTAAATATAGCTAGTGGAGTCAAGTATGACATCGCTTGCTTACATATTTCCTACTCCCTAATTCTCCTTATCTTGTGTATGAGGTTCGAGTGTTCACAGCCGTGCAAACATTGTCCTCAAGCTCTGCGGTAAGATACACACATTCTTCAGGGGTGTTTAACTTTAAAAGATGATTTACTGATAAAGATATAAACACATTGATATTAACAGCCAGCAGGGATTTCCATTCTTTCTGTCTGCTGGAACTAATCATGTCCTCTTTCTT
Organism: Gadus morhua; assembly: GCF_902167405.1. Lineage (NCBI taxonomy): Eukaryota > Metazoa > Chordata > Actinopteri > Gadiformes > Gadidae > Gadus > Gadus morhua. Next base: position 22,973,911 of record NC_044057.1, read on the forward strand.
CCAACGTTTCTGCCTAGCCCTCACACACACACACACACACACACACACACACACACACACACACACACACACACACACACACACACACACACACACACACACACACACACACACACACACACTACAGAGTTTGTCCTCATAATTGAAACAGCGAGATGTGATTTGATCGGAGCTCTTCACGAGGATGAGTTTGGTATAAGCCCTGGAGATTCAGGGGATCCGCGTTAGATAGCCCTTATAATAGGCAGCTTAGGAGGAGCAGCCCCGTGCTACACACGTATCATGACAGTGGGTACGATACACGTACACACACACACACACATACACATCGGAACACACACACACATATAGAAAGGAGCCCACAGACACACACAAATATACACACCAGCACTTAGACACACATATTCCCAAGCAGCGACTTTCTATTAATCTGCTAGAGATCCACCCCCCAGCGCTGGTGGACATGGGGTAGATCTGAGGACCTGAGCGGACAGAAACGTGTTCTTCAGGTGCTTTATCATAGCAGCACACTGTCCCTCTCCGCCCGTCACTGGACCCAGACAGAGAGCCATGTCTGGGGGAACTCAAAGGAAACCAGACTCCCTGGGCCTCCAGTGTGGTGAGGCTGGTGAGGTCTCGGAGCTCGGTGGGATCCAGTGCTGGTTTATATGACTGGACTAATTGGACGCAGATGGGGGATTATTATTTATTTTTTTAGTAAACCACACAGCTCATACATATGGATCATTTGAGGCAAGAGCTTGGTGAACCTATGCCTGGGAGGGCTCTGGTGTTTCCAGCGAGCTAGCATAGGACCTGGCTAGTGAAATGGGATAGCATGGCAGAAACGTGTGGTTTCCATTGAGCATTGTTAGCCGCGGTGATAGCCTTCACGCATCAAATGGCTCGCTAAGTAGAGATTCTCATAATTCCCATGCTTACGTCTATAGGAGGATTTGTTCAACATTTGTTTGACTGACGTCTTTAAGAGTTCACCATCTTTTTTTGGGGGGGGGGGGGACTCTGCAGCTGTGTGTTCGAAATCGTTCCCTATTCACTCACTCACTATTCCCTATATAGTGTTCATGATATAGTGCACTATATAGGGAACGAACAAATGAGAATTCGGACACTACGCTGAACATTTCTAAACGTCATTTGCGTCAGTAAATGCGCCGGGTATTTGTGTGACGCAGACAGATGCGCCCACATCATGTAAACAAACCGGGCACTCACGAGGAAAGCTGGAGGTTGTATTGATGTTGAATGTTACATTTCCTTGATCAAGGTTTTTTTCAATCAATTTTGAATGTTAACTTTTCTATGTTAAATCCCAAATAAATTGTTGACATTTCTAAACGAAAGCCGGAGACTCCATCATTAAATGCATTCGTTTTCGCGGTTATTCAGCTTCCTCTTCTCCTCCGGAAAAACACGACCGCATTGCATTGTGGTATACAGGAGTAACGTGTAGGGAACGTCGTATGTACACTCAAATTTTGGGTACTTTAATTGCACTATATAGTGCATGAAATTAACCACTGAGAATTCGAACACCACTACAAAATGGCGAGCACCCTATATAGTGCACTATATCCGCGATAGGGAATTATTTCGAACACAGCTTGTCTGAGCTCATGGGCGTATGTTCTGGCCGTCGGAATAGTAGCGTCATTCAGCGACGACAATAATTTAGAGTGACAATTCAACTGTACAGCCCTCCACTTTGCGGACCAGCCCTGTTTCTCTCCTTGCCATTGCCCAATTAAATCTACTGTGTGAGCCGCTGAATCCCCGAAGAGGACATGCGCAGAATGTTGTGGCCGAGGCGGTTCACTTCGGGCCTTTTCTTCATGAACTATGTGGTCTTTTTTTTGAGAGCCGTTCCGAAGCTATCAGCAAATCCAGCTGGAAGCACTTTCAATCACACATCCCTCCACCCAGAATGTAAACAGTAACAGAAAAAAATAGCCTGGGTTTTCTGACCAACGACAAAAAGCTTTATCAGCTTATTCTCAAAGGGCTGCGAAGGGAAGCCGTGCTGGCGGGAGTGTTGGGTCTAGGTCTGGGGCAGGTCGCCCTCTGGGGCCCAAGGAAAACCAGGAAGCAGTCGTTTCCTTGAATTCTCTCTAGAGTGTGATTGTGTGTGTGTGTGTAAGTGTGTGTTTGTATCAGAGGGGCAGTTCTACACACAACCAGCGGCCAGAAGCTAGAATTATATGAAGGTTATCTTCATTGCTTCATTCTAATATTATTGCAGGTTGATTAATGCATTCCAATCGTCCACACGAAGCCGATTTCATGGCGAAACCGCAAAGGTCTTGTACGGTTCGGCCTTCCGTCCACACGAAGCCGGCGAATCCGCTGACCGTAACCGTAAACTTCTGAAACCACCCTCGGAGGTGGTTTCAAATCTACCCGGTTTCGTTTTGGATTCGTGTGGACGCCTGAAACCGACTGAAACCGTAAACCATGACGTCATCGCCCCACCCCTCGACCCTCTAGCCAATGACTGTTAAGCCCGCGTAGTCTCAGAACTCACAACAACAAAGATGATGGCGGACCACAGGCTTGTAATTGTTCTGCAGAAGATCATGTCCCTTGTTGGGTTGCTAAGCCATTATTTATTGAGACTGTTGACTGACTGTTTGTTTGTGTTGTTAGTGGTTCGGGAAGCAGCCTTTATGCGCATGCTCGCCTCTTCTTATTATTACATTTTCTTCTGGATTTCTGTAGCAGAAGCAGCGCCCCTTATGGGCCTGACATGTGTACTACAGCGTTTCTACAGATCTACCCGGTTTCGCTTGACTCCGTCTTTACGGAGATACTCCGAAAAAAAAGTAAAGAGCCAGTGAACCCAAAACCACTTTTTGTTTTGTTTTAAACTTGGTAATTTGTCGTATATGATTGTACACATAGTAATCTATGCCATTTTATCAATTGGGGTCTAAATTAGTCCGCGATTAGAGTAAAAACTGGAAAATTCCTAGGTTTTTGCCATTCTCCTCAAAACACTATGTGGAACACTCCACTCTGCTGCCAAGGGAGTGGTTTGGCGTTGCTTTCGTGATGTCTGAGTACCTTTTGCTTACTACTACTACTTCACTTAATTGGCATCACATACTGTATTGACCCAGGAACTTAACTATAACCTATAGTTCTATTGCGCTAAACACTACTTTATAGAAAGGTCTACCCTATTGTACTATAGTGCTAACAACTGATAATGGTGGTATTCATTCTAAAACATGGCATTTATTTCAGGCGGAAAATAATCTTCCACTTATGCTGTGTTGTAAATATTCACTCTGACCTGGTAGTATCCACATTCAATATTTCACTTTAGATGATCACAAAGCTGTTATCTTTCTTTAGTACCATGATTACATTCTAAAGCCCTTGCAGTTGTGGGGATAAAATCCATTTACTTTGGGTAAGACATTCTCAGATAAACCCTCAGAAATATGCCCAGTGATGAAGCAGACCAAACAAACGCACCAAATCGTCAGTTACTCCAAAAAATGGGGGCTCATGGGGGGCCTCTCAAGCTATTGCCTTCATTTTGTATTTCGTACCACCCAGAAATCTCTGCCGCTCTCTCTCTCTGTGCGTTCATGGGTAGCGATGTGCAAGCTGTTATGTACAGGAGCGAAAACGATTAATAATGTCGAGTGTCCGAGGAGATTAGTTTGATGTAAGCGCGTGGTGAGTGGGGGTAATGAGGGGAGCAGGCGGGACTTAATCCAACCTGACGAAAAGCTGTTGAGTCCCGAGGAGGAGGAGGGCGGGATGACAAGCCAAGCGTTGTGGGGACTTCCTGATAACCCTCTCTCTCGCCTGTTCCCCCCGGCAGACGTGTTGAGCGTGGCAGTAATCAGCAGCTGTTTCACAGGGGACGTGTGTCTCTTCAAGGTTTAGCGTGAAGTGCACGAGTGTGGAGGTATGTGTGTGTTAGTGTCTGAGAGAGGGTATTAGTAAGAGTTCTGGAGTATGTGTGCGTGTGCAGGCGCCCGTGTGTGTGTGTGTTTGTGTCTGTCTGTCTGTCCCTGTGTGTACGCCTTTGTGCATGTCCATACTTGTGTGGGTGTGTGTGCGTGTCTGTGTGTATGCGTGCGTGTGTGTTTTTCTGCATGTGTGCGTTGGTGTACGTCCGTATGTGTGTGTGAGTGTATGTGCTCATGTGAGTGTATGTGTGTCTGTCTGTGTGTGCGTGCATGAAGGGCGGAGTCGCTGGGTGGCTGTGGCTCATCAATGACAAACAAGGACACTCTTAATTCCTGAGCGTGGGGATGTCGTCTTACCTCCTCTCAGGGAGGCCAGCACCAAAGCACGTGAAGCGGGATGGGGGTTTTGAAACATATCAAAGATTCTCGTTGAAAATAAACTCTAAAACTCCTAATAATAAAGGAACAGTCAGCGATTTTTCTACACAGTTGCACATCCCTCCGTGTAAACCCTTTATCTTAAATCCTTGTTTGACATTTATGCCTGCAGTGATGAATGCCGGTATTTCAAGTGTCGACATCTCCAGTTAAAAAAACAACATCTTCTTTCCTTCGTGGTCGTAGGCTGTTATTTGAAATACTTGAACAAACATTTGCAAATAAATTCCTTCGTACCCTTGTAAAAGGAATTCTGTTTTGCCTGGACCTGAAAATTGCATGGGTGAGCAAAACAGCCTTGGGAAGAAGGTGTCTGTGGTGATAAAAGTATTTTTAAACAGACCCTGAAAAAATATATACCTGTTTCATAACCTATGTTTAAATATAAAAATGGTTGCAAATGCAATATCTTCAAGGCAACTAGTATAACCGGTGAAAATGAACTCCAATTCGATCAAATAGTAAGGTTCAACAGAGTGTATAGCAATTGTTCATTTACTAAAATCCTTAATGTATCTCTTTCTTGTTCGTTTTAGTATTTGTTGGGGGCAGGATAATGGAGTTACTAAAGGTACTGGGTCGTAGCCCGATGTCCACAGTATCCCTATAGGCCTCTCCTTGTGCCAGATGCCTAATCCCGACTGGATTCCCTGAAAAATCCCAGATTGTGGCAACAGGGCCCACGGATCATGTCCTCTTCTTCAAAGGCACAGCTTCTCTTTGCCTTTCAAATGTAAATACATCCAAAGAAAGGCTGAAGCTTGACAGTACATTTTCACTTTACCGTGCAAACGGTCAAGGTTTAAATCCCAGATAAACTCTTTAGGAATGATTTGGTCCACCTCACTGCGACAGCATCAAGTTGATGTGTGTTACGTTTCATCGTTGTCCCCAACCAAGTAGGCGTCATTTATTTTGCTATCCTACTGATCTTTATGTATCAGATGAAGCGCTAGGTCTGTTTATCTCCCATCAGCTCCAACCCACACAGATCAGATCTCTTGCTGGTTCAGACCATAGCATCAGTATGGATGCACGCCTGGAAGATTAAAACCAGCTGCTGCAGAAGCAACCATTTTACAACCCTTGGTTGCATGAGATGTGGTCCACCATATGGGGAGGGGGCTAGAAACCGTCCTTTTGATTGTTTGGGCCACTAGCGGATCACGGTTTCCAGTTGGGTGCTATCGGTTTGTCCTCATCTTTCCCCCCTGGGGGGGCGCTCTCTCTCTCTCTCTCTCTCTCTCTCTCTCTCTCTCTCTCTCTCTCTCTCTCTCTCTCTCTCTCTCTCTCTCTCTCTCTCTCTCTCTCTCTCTCTCTCTCTCTCATATACAGATATACAGATGTCCTTCCCTACCACCCAGAGATTTGGGAAAAGTTCTCTCAGGTGTGTGCATGTGTGCGTGTGTGTGTGTGTGTGTGTGAGTGTGCATGCATGTGTGTATGCGTGCGTGCGTGGGTGCATATGTGTGTGTGTGTGTGTGTGTGTGTGTGTGTGTGTGTGTGTGTGTGTGTGCATGTGTTCATCCTAGACAGACGATCTATGTGGAATACGATCAAAAGCGAGGCTTTCCACAAAGTGGCGTGTTCTCGAGAAGCAACAAACATCTCCCATTTACTTTCTTTTTAAAGTCTCTTTTTTCTTTCCTTTCCTATTCTTTGTTTGATCTGGTCCTTAATCCCCTCCTCCTTCCCCACGCCTTTGTGTGTTCCTCCTCTCGCCTCGTTCTGTGGTCTCCTCAGAGCGGTCGGGTCGAAGGATTGAACGTATTTTTTCCCGGCCGGTTGCTCTCGCAGGCTTCAACCCAGCTTTACTGAACTCGACTGACAGCTCTCGCTGTCGACTGTCAACTCCGGCCGTTCCTTTTTTTAAACATCAAGCTCGTCAAGCTGTCCCAATATCAATACCATCGCCCTTCATCACCACCATTATCATGCTCTTCATCACCATAATTACACTGACATCGTCACCACCATCCGGATCGTCCTCACCATCATTCCATAGTCATTTCGTTAATGACATTACTATCATTAAATCGACATCATCCATATCATTAAATCACCATCATCCCTATCATTACATCACCATCAAAACTGTCTTCATTTCATCATCACCGCCATCATCAACTTGATCACCATCATTATCTTGGTAGTGACAAATGCAGATTTCGAGATTTTCAAACTAACTTTCAAGAAAAAAAACAAGAAAAACAACACCTATCTATTCCTTAAACTATCCTGCTGCAATTAGAACCAAAACAAGCGATGAATGTTGATGGTATGTCCTCCTGTACACGTTTGAACACTCACTATTCCGGACGGCAGCTCTCATAACTCTGGAACAAAGGGCTGATCCCCTGTGAAGCTGAGCTCAACATGCGCTCCATCAGTGGAATGGGGTTCATGGTGCTCGGGCCACACGCCTTAATGACAGCTTTACCAGCTGCTGAAAGTCATTCATTACTAAGTGTGAAAAGGGCGATCGGTCTGTTTAGGGGAACACAAGACAGTGTGACTCAAACACTGGTGTGAGAGAGAGAGAGAGAGAGAGAGAGAGAGAGAGAGAGAGAGAGAGAGAGAGAGAGATCTATGGTTGCCACGGTGATGTTCACACTCATCCACTCATCAACAGCCGATAAGCATTATGGGCTGTTGGAACCTGCAAATGCTGGACAATCATGCACTTTCAAATATGGAACTAAGAGAGATGTGAAGTTTCGGGTTGCTTTATCCCGAGGGAAATTGTTATGATAAACTGCGAGAATAATCAAAATGCAAAATAAAATGCAATCTTATGAGGCCTTTAGCTTTGTGATCCAGGATAATAAGGGGATGTGTGGCTGTGATGCTTTCTGTCTCTTAGCTGTCCTTTAAGGGGGAAAATATCCCTAGTATATTAGTGTGCAGAGCTACATACTATCCAGTATGTATTGTTCCCTTGATCTAAATAAATGCATTTTCCTCCCTAAATCCTAAAGCCTGTGGCTTCTTGCTCATTGTTATTCTGATGTAGTCTATTATGTATCCATGCGTTTCACTTCTGATATCTTTGATCTGCTTTTAGATGCGTGTTCGTTTAAACGCACACTGCATTCCCACTGTTGTCTATTGCCCCATCTTTTCGATTTTTCCTCAAATTTTTTAACTGTCGATTATAGAGCTAATGTGCAATTTAGCGTCATTTTAATGATTTCAATATGAATCGTGTCTCAAATGTCAAACAAAGGAATTCACCCAAATAGAGCAACCAGGTAAGTGCATCAAAAGTCCCCCTCATCTCTAGATAGACCTTATTCTGCTACAGCGGCCATACTAGTTAGCTAGGTGGGTAGCCTTGAACGATCTGTAGAAACCATTGAATGTCAAGGTGTTTGTTGTTAGCATGCACTCCAGTTCCCCGCCCAGTTAGCATTTAGAATGCATTTCAATTGAGTTGTCATGATTTCCCCAAAGATTTGGTTTTCCCTCGCCCATCTAGGTCAGTCCTCCCCCATCCTGGATGTTATATGTAACAGCAGAGAGCCTCATTCTGAGTGTGAGTGATTCCCGGAGGTCACCTGTTGTCGCTGCTTCACATTTCCACGCGCGCTGATCTTTTTTCTTTTACTCGGGGCGATGACAGCGGTGTGCTTATAAAAACCGAGGGGTGTTGATTACCACGGCGTGTTAGCGCGTTAATGCTTAGCGCTGTATTGCGAGTGCATTGAGAGCGCCGAATTAAGGCGTCTCTTGCTTTACACGACTGCGCTGTGTTGTTTATGAGCTGTGCTGCTTGTCATGCTGATTAAAGATCGCTTGGATCGTAAAAAAATTTTTACAACGCAGGAGATATATCTGGCTTTTGGCTGTTGTGTTTTTTCGGGGGAATAACACGTCTATTCCGATGCAAATTGAGGAACCGAGATAGGAAAAGCTACCGAGCATTGGAAGGTGCTTTGGTTCAGCGCTTTGATCTCAACAAATACAGCAATATATAGTAGAAAGCAACATGCTCACTGCAACTTGCTGCACAGTACCCCATGTATGACAGGCGATACATTTACTGCAATGGAAAACTGTAGCTATTAATTATGTGGACCTACATCAAATCCAATTCACAGTTCCCCAACTTGTTGTCATGGCAACAGCAAAGGTTGTGATGGACAGTGAGCTTGTTCAAGCATTTCCTCTGCACTGTATTTTGATAGCAAACCAATTCAGGGAAAATAGCCTGAAAATAGAATGAAAGCTTTAAAGGGCACACGACTTTCTACAAACGAGCGAAAGCCTCCATGTGTGTGCATAAAATTCTCAGTATTGAAAGCATTATATTCCAATTCCCAAAACAAGAGCTTCATATTTGACATTTACAGTGCTACATTTACAGTAGTACCACAAAGAAAGCTGCAATAGAAATCTTTCTTGAAAAACTGATATTTTTTAAAGCATCTCATGAATGGCACTGCCATTTATACAATGTTGAACAGTAGATTTCATAAAAGTCACGTACGAATCTCCATGGAACTACAGATTCATCTAATAGCGGTAATGCATGGTGAATCGTCCAAACCTGTGTCTTTTAAACCAGAGGTTCTCAACCACCGGGCCGCGGACCAGTACCGGGCCGCGCAGCATTGGCCACTGGGCTGCAAAGACTTACAAAGTAAGCTTACAAAAATAAAATATAATAAAATTGACTTGGCCGTCACACCATATACGCATTCATTCATCTCAATTCCATGGACGGAAAAAAACCCAAAACAAATCAAGACCAAAAATACTTATATTGTCTTCAGCAGGTGTGACAACATTGCAGACATCTGGATGCATCCCACACCCAACCAGAAGGAAAGGTTGTCTGATGGAATTTTCCATTTTTTTTCTTTCTACTGATGTTCTGCATTAACTGTATGTGTTTTTGTTTCTCAGCTGGCCCCTGGATCCTCAAAGGTTAATTAAAGCTCTGTACCTGGGAGAGCGTCTGGACACAGTTACGCAGTGAAACGGTTTACTACTGCACTTATCTTAACCAACCATAATGCCATAATGGGTGCTCTCTCTCTCTCTCTCTCTCTCTCTCTCTCTCTCTCTCTCTCTCTCTCTCTCTCTCTCTCTCTCTCTCTCTCTCTCTCTCTCTCTCTCTCTCTCTCTCTCTCTCTCTCTCTGAAAGGAACAACAAAGCAGTGGAACAAATCACCAATGACCTACAGCGGATGACCTTCGTGCTGCATCGTGATTGGTCCAAGTGTGTATCTCACACTAATGACATCATGACCCATGCAGCTTGATGTGAGGGTTAATCTAATCACTTTGAAAAAAATGGAATACAGAATACTTAAACTTTGTGATTGTCTGCTCAAGGTCCTGTTTGACAGCTGCATCTTTAGCTTGAAGAGCAGTGACCAAGCAATCACTATTATAAAAAGCCTTCAATTACCAAGCTGGTTGACCTAGAGTAGTACACAGCTGAACAGGTGGCATTCGGGGCTTGTGTTGATTGGTATGACTGACATCTGTCTTATTTGTTGTTGAAGTTGAGGCATTTGTTTAGAAATCTTTGCCGCTAATTTAATATCGAGCATTGAGGAAATGGTTTATCTCATGACAGGAGATATTCACAAATCACTGTATTCATGTACGCATAAAAATTGATCGTATTGATATAAACAACCTTTGAATAAAAATTAAACACAAACCAACAAAGACGGCATGAATTGCAAAACCTAATTGTTACTATTCCTATCCTGTTTCCCATTCACAACATCCATAGTGTTAGGTTAGCTATTCATCAGTTTCAATGATGCCAGCCAAGCTAATTGCTACCCCATCCATCGTTTGTTTGGACCCTTTGTATCTCTAACCCAACCTCGCTTTGACTAAGATCGTTTCTGCATTGAACAGGATACCTAGTGTAAATATTCACACTTTTCCATTTTATAGCCAAAATCTTGGAAAATAGTAAATCTGTGGAATATCAAAGTTCAGAGAATGCGGCCCTTTGTTTAAAAAACGATTTATATCTTGACAGAAGAAACAGTGATTGATTATTAAATATATTTTTTAAATAGAATACACCAACTAGTGTTGTTAACTGAATGGTTAAGATGTTGTTACATAGCCATGTAACAACATCTTATGCCAATAATCTTCTAATTTCAATTTATTCAAGATCCCATGTTGTTTGAGTTCTTCATTGATAGAGGGGAAAATGGGTAAAGGTATAAACTGCCCTTATATAAAGGCTGATGTATAATCATATAACACATAGTTCATGCTTGGTACAATTGGATGGGATAGAGGATGTTGCGCAAACTTCATAGCCACAGGAAGTAAAGCAAATTACAGGCACAGCACAACATCTCTCGCACGCGCCACAGCTGAAACAGCTATTAAATACACACACACACACACACACAAACACACACACACAGAAGGCAAACACATGACAACCCAACAATTCTAGTCCAGTTCTAAACTTGTGCTTCTGGAAGTTGTCCCGACCTCAACACCTCCAGTCCAGACGGGGTTCATCGAATATCAAAGAGCACAAACTGTTGGACACCCGGTACAAGAGGTCAGAAGAGAGTGCTGCGAGGAGCAACTCAAGATGTTGTGACATCTAGTAGACACTTTAGTCATCGTAGCATTGATCCAAAGGATTATTTTAGATAAGGTCTTTAAGGAGAAGGAAGGGGTATGGCATCTTGCCTAAGAGCCCTAACAAGGAGAAAGCCCTTCCCTTCTGGCTGGGAGTCAAGCCAGTAAACACTATCTTATCCTACCGCTTATCTCTTACTGGCAGGATCAAGCGGTCGATAAATCACACCTGCGCAGGTCCAAACAGGCTCTGATTGAAATATATTTACAAAAAAACAAAATTAATTCAATCCTAAGGATTTGTCAGACTCCATCGTATGTCTCTTTGAGCTCATTAGAATGAATCAGGAAACCATGGGTCTCACCTAGTCAGTGAGATAGAGAGCAACACAGCTCACAACCAAAGCCATTTAACTGTAGGGAAGTTTCAAGGACATAAATATATATATTTCCATTTGTTTCCTCTGCCCCCCCCCGTTTTTGTTGTGAGCTTGTAGCGCGCGTGCCACTGATGAACAACCAATCACCGAGCCCATCTGCTGAGATCGTAGGTCAAGGTTGGCACAAATAATTCAGACGACATTCAAGAAGTAATTCTTCGGGTGTGGTGCTGTCCTGCTAACGACAGATTGGAAAAAATCCTGAGAAAAGGGCTAAAATCTTCTTAAGTGCTAATTTCTAAAAGAAAATTATGTGCACAGAGATGCAAAACACAACACCGTCTTCACATCCAAAAGCTTTGTTTACAAGTCGGGACGCCATCGCTGTGGCGCATTGTTGTTTCAGCAAACGGAAAACACAAGGGAGATTTTATTTTAATTTCGGTTTAATTCAGGTGCGGATAAAGATCAGAGAGCAGATTCAGTGCAAAAATGGAAAAAGCAAAGAAGACAATGTGCTCTTTCCTACCTGTTCACAACAAAAACAGCTCCCCCTCAGTGTGCCCCTCAAACCCTCCCCATCTCCCCCTTCTCCCCCCGTCACTAACAGTGTCTCTATTTCATCTGGGTGGTATCCAGGTGGGGATGTTGTTCATGGACGTGAACACCTATCCTGTGTAAAAACCCAGCTTCCCCTTCAGTTTCACACCCATCTCTCCTTTCCCTCCTAATACACGGACAGCACCTGAACCAGACCCAAACCAAACACGCGTTACTGGACATGATTTACGCAACAGCGGTGGGAACGTGTTTTTGGCCAGCGTTTCCTGGAGTCGTTCCGGCCGGGACCCCCCCCTTCCCTTCCCTGAGGAAATACTTTTGGCAACAGGACCTGCCAAATATTTTTGTGCAGGAAAATAAGCTATGAATTATTCTTACCGTGTCCTAAAAAGGTGGTTCCTCTGGAGAGTTATTCTTCAAAACATTATTGCCCTTTTCGTTCTTTAAGCATCTGCCCTTTGAAGGCATGTAAAAATAATTATGTCATCATAATTCGTTTTGCTACCCACATTTATGATTGGTAAACCATATGTTTAATCTGTCTATGTTCCCCATTGGTTTTATCTTTTATAGGCGACTATACTAAACTCCACTGGTAAACAGAGATCATTGAAGCATTGCCCTTTAATCAAGAGTTCTAGCTATTTCATTCCTTTCGTTTTCAAACCTTTGATTCAGGATCCCACACATCCATCCCACCTTTGAAAGTAAACACCTTTTGACATCTTCTGTAAATGAAGAAGTTTCCTTGCTGAGGCCGTATCGTCTGGCAGGTTATCCATGGAGCCAGAGAGGTGTTACAGTCTAAGGTTATTTTTTGGAATCATATATACCTTATATTATAGACGCAAAGTATGGTCAAAGGATGCTGCACAGCCATGTGCGAGAAAGAGAGAGAGAGAGAGAGAGACAGAGATAGATATAAAGAGATATGGAGAGAGCAAAAAGCGTTCTCGAGGGGTACTTAATGGCATCACCCGGTGTGCTCTTGACTCACGCTGAAGCAGTCGCAGGGGGGGGGGTTTGGGGGCTAATTGAATTAGTCCGCCCACATCCAGCCGCCATAAACAAGTCAATTGCGAGACCATTAAAATCTGCCAGGTGAAAAGGGCCAGGCAGAGAGAGTGCTGGTGCTATTGACATGGGAACAAAAAAAACAGAAATATGTCCTTCCTTAAAAGCTGCTTGCACTTTCACACCAGAGGTCACACAACACATTTCCTCAGCGGAGGAGGGACACAAATGCATTTAAAACACCCGACCATCACGATATTACTTCCGAGCACGGCTCTGTGAATCCTCGCTCTTCTTTTATCACGGAGCGCTAATGGTTAGGGTAAAACGGGAGACAATGGAGGAATATTCCCTGGGCGAGGAGCACGAATCGATCCAGGCTCACGTGTCAATACCTTTTCTGTTTAAGGACGGCAGTTGGTAGAACTGTTGGATCAGCGTTTCCTTCCCTTTTCTTATCAGCTGCGGGTGGCTGAGGTTTTTACTACAATTGAGTAGAACCTGGGCAAATAGGATTCAGACACAGCTAAAATGGTCTTCCGAGACTGTGTGTGTATTGAGTGGCAGCTCAATTCAAACGAGCAGCTTAGATGCCCCTTCATTTCCCGAGTGCAGCGTTTATTAAATGATGGCCTGTGATTAGCTGACGCCTCCGAACCTTTTAAACGACACTTATTCGCCTTGATGGTCTGCATATTTGCATCCCGTTGTTAAATTGTTCAAACTAATCTCTCAAATAAAAGTTGCGTGGTTAAACTAATCTCTGAAAGTAAATGGTCCACAGTTAATGTTCCACTGCTTCCTAACTTGAACAACCAAGTGCTCCTATTGAGATATGTCTCTGTGCTGCAGAGGAAATAAGAAGCACTTAAACAGCCTGGCCTCTAGTGTCAGGACTCCTGGCTGAGCCAACCTAATTAATAGCTGCTTCCTCCTACAGATTCCTCTATGCACGCCGTGCGTTTTTAGACAACAGCTGCTCCACTTTTTTGTGCAAAGCATTGTAAGTTAAAGATTGCTTTTTCATTAGGTTTCATTAGATTTCAACTTGCATAGATATTTTTATCATATATTTTATTTGTACTTATATATATATATATATCAACTCCAGCTTGTCTCCCTGTTGGATTGTATGCACATTCCTGAGTCTTTAATCAGGGGGATGCAAATTATAGTAATTAATGTGCTATGATGTTTGATGTGTGTGTGTGTTTGTGTTAGTGTGTGGGTATGTGGTATTTTGTACACGTTGTGTAATGGTGGGATTATGATGTAGGCATGCTGTGTGTGTGTGTGTGTGTGTGTGTGTGTGTGTGTGTGTGTGTGTGTGTGTGTGTGTGTGTGTGTGTGTGTGTGTGTGTGTGTGTGCGTGCGTCCTGTGTGTGTGTGTTGAGGCTGATGTGCCGGCTGGCTAGTGAGCGGGAGCAGGAAGGGTTATCAGAGAGCCACAGTCAAACCGCAGGCCAGAGGGAGGCTGTGGCCATTCTGATAACAAAGCTGCACACCCCGGCCAATCATAATGGAGTCTGCTGCATCGCTGGGAAATCCCAGTAGAAGATCGGCCATCAAACTGATCTTGTCTGACGTTTTATAACAGACCCGACGAGTCGTGCAACAGGGATTATCTGGACAACTGAAGCCGATCTGTTTTTTAGAAAGTGGACACCCGCATTTGTATGTGTGCGTGTGTTTCTATATGTGTGTGTGTGTGTGTCTATCTATCCATCATATTGAATTACTCATGTGAGCGTTAAACTGTGACATGTTATTGCACGATATCAATCACAACATGAGACAGTTGATTAAAGGTTCATCACCATCACACCTCATATCTCCTTCACCTCATTAGACATATATTGCCTAAGATCAAAATAGCACTCTGTTTTTAACCGGCCTATGATGAGCCTCAATGAGGTGAGGACAACGTTCTTTTCTATTCTAATAAGGCCACATGAAGTAGGCGTTTTTATTTTATTTAACATCTATGTTTATATTTATTCACATACCCCACAGGAGAGCAGTGAGTACAGACAAGAGTACGGAGCATGGAGCGGTTCCACCGATGTTGTGTCCAATTAAAACTGTAGCAGCAGTATACCTTCTGCTCCTCTCTCTCCCTACGCTCCCATGCATGCAGATCCTCAGTCAAAGTGACATGATTCCCGCGTGCAAACACGGCAGATGAATAGTTCTAGTGCAGCATGCGACCAGCTGAGCGTTAAGAGGCCCGGTTGAGAGTGCTCAGCGTGATTTAGTACCCGTGGGCTGATTTATTTTTAAACACAATGAAAGACGGCAAATGGATTAATTAAAAAAAACGAGGAGACGGTCTGACGTGTTTGCGGACATAGACCTGTCCCTTTTTCCGCTGTTGGTTGGCACTCGAATCTTGGGCAAAGCCAGACGATCCCTGATTCACGGGGGGTAATTTGGGACACATCAGTCCTACTATGTTATAGCAGGACTTATGGGGGAAGACCGCACAGAGCCTGGCTGGAAACAAGCAACTGCAACGGGCGAGGTTGCTCATTGTTTCCTGTTGTTCCTGAGGGGATTAGGCTTCCAGAAGTGTACCTCTACATTACCAAGTCTACAAGACACTTACTACTAATAGTGTAAACTGTAAAAAAAAAAAAAAGAAAAAAAAAGATATATATATATTATATTAGTATGAATTGATACAGACACTTTCCGTGATGAAAAACAGATCTTTAACCTAGAAATACAAATGCAAAGCTAAAGCTGATCAGCTGTTGTCTAAAAATCCATTGTGTGAATAGAGACGAAGCTATAGGAGGAAGCAGCTATTAATTATGTTGGCTCAGCCAGGGCTCCTGACACGAGGCCAGGCTGTTTAAGTGCTTCCTATTTCCTCTGCAACACAGGGACATATCACAATAGGAGCACTCGGTTCGTTTAATTTAGGAAGCAGTGGAGTATAAACTGTAGACATATATCCTTTCATTTCATATTGTCCAATGCGTTGGAACATTAAGCTTTTTCATTTTTGCAATCATATTCAATATATTTCAAAGACAATAAGCTAGCAATCGACATTTAGGTACAAGTAATAGTCCACCTACATTTTTCCTCAGAATTGATTTAGCTAACAGCCTTTTATTTAGTTATGGATTTATACATTCAGTTAAATATTAATGGCGGGCTAGTTAATTCTGCATTATCTGAGATGTTGGGGGTGAGTGTCTTTCTATTCCTTTTAGTGCAACCCTTTTTAAGTGTTCTGACAAGGGGGTAATTCATCTATCCACAGTATGTCTTAGAATTAATAACACATCATTCTATATGTATATAAGCTCTGTAGTTGTGCCCTCATCTCCGTCTTCTTCATTATTTCATCAAATTGCGAGTTGTGAGGTTAACAAAATAAGTTATACAGAATACGATGGCACAAAAGCAATCAGGCACAATGCAGATTCACTCGTAAGCCTCTGGTTAAGGAAGAGGTGATGAAGTGGCATGTTTTATTCACACGCTGTCTCGTGACTCCACCCTGAAGGGTGGTAATGTTAACATTGACAGTTTACCATTTAACAATTTTAAATTACCCAACAGTCATTTTTGACGCTGAAAGAATGATTTGATGTCGGCTATCATGCTTTCCGTGGACATGACCTATTCTATGAATTGGAATGAAAAATATATTTACCGCAGGAGAGAAAACTTACACTCTGTCATCACAATTAACACCCAAGTAATGAAACTTCAAAGTGAGTCAATGTGTGGCACGCGTCAGCGAAGTTCTTTGTTAAGGAGAAGGAAAAGAGAGAGAGGGAGAGAGCTGAGGGATTCTATTAAATTAAAAACTTTTTACTGCTTACTGGACACCCTAAACTAAAGGGATACAAAGACACATCTCTAAAATGGCCTGCCTTACCAAGATTCAAAAGCGATTTAATTCCAAATGAATCATCGTCATGAATCACATCTAGAACAGGAGTTCGCTGGGTCACCATTTGCCTTCTTTGCTTTGAAAGCTGCTTCCATTGAATGCAGAATAGCAGTAGTCCATCTCCTGTTCCTGAGTGCTCATGTTGGGGAAAACACTTTCAATTACCTTCTAAAGATTTCCAATGTGTTCCGAAGAGTCGCTTGTTCAAAACACCAGTAACAACACAAAAAGATTGTAGTTTTTCCACAAACATACAGATAACAGGCACCATTCTATGCTCTGTGGTGGCGGTGCCATTATATTATCAGCTGCTTTGTTGCAGGGAAGTCTACACGGAGGATATCCTATCACAGGTGTCCGAATAATGTTTAACGTGTCCGTATCTGTGTGTTTGAGGACACACTACAATCTTGCTGGGTTGTTACTGGCACTCATTTTGAATTAAGCCACTATTTGGGAACATATTGAAAACTAAAACAAAATGTCCATTCCCCTCACATGAAGGTGAGCTAGACTACTTTAACTCTGCAGGTCAATGGTAGCGGCTAATGGCATGCAAATCCTAACCAAGCACTCACTTTCTGGACACTCTTGATGGCACACGTTCACCAGAAGACGTTTTTAGGATTGAATTCAGATACGTGTCATTAGGGAGCAGGTATTGGTCAGGGCATCTTTCTCAAGGATGCCTACAGGTAGACTGTAGACATCGGGAATCAAACCCGGAACCATTCAGCTTTTGAATTAACATGCTCACCAATATCCTGCCTCCCCTTTACATTGCGCATGCTACATCGCATATGCCACTCGCGTGTGAGGACTGTTCTTGTTTACAAAAACTGAGTTTGTGTCGTCCCTGAATGAACCCATGAGTGCGCTCAGCACTCCACAACAGGGACACACATGCACACACACACACACACACACACACACACACACACACACACACACACACACACACGTTGCGCTGGGACTTTAGACCTCAGCGTTGTGCATTATGTCCACCTGGCACTTCTGACGAGTTGAACAGTTGGCGCGTCTGTGCCAGGAGAAATGTTTACTGCTAGTAAAGCATTTGACCTCAGGAAAAGAATTATTCAGGACATTTAAAAACCGAAGAGAAAAATACATTTGGGAACAAACACAGACCCCAGATGGTGGCACTCACAGAGGGCTTTGCTGTGTTCTTAACAAACAAGCTATGAAGAATTTAATAAAAATTGGATGCAACAGCGTATTAAAATCACATCTTGATCTTGGGAGGACATATCAGGATAAATAGTTCCCTTTTGGTGAACTTTGGCATCCGTAAAAGAAGACCCTTTGTTGACAAAAAGCCAAACCAGATAAGATGTATTCTGGTGATAATTTTTAATGAGTAACACCCAAAAGTGCAGCCCGTGGGTATTGGCTGTTGAACATTTTTAACTGGAAAAATTTAACGCCATGCAAGAATTCCTGGTGGGTCTGAAAATGAATGAAATTAAACTTACTTCCTCACCAGGTGTGAAAGTCAACTCCATGTATTGATGGGCTATTGCAACCGATTTCAAAACAGACCCTGAAGTATCGAGTGGGATGAATGACAGCTCAGCCCACCAGTTGGTAGAGTCCAACGGCGGTCAGAATAGGTTTGTTGTTTGAAATCGACAGATGTTCGCTTTCTCCTCGGACCTATAAAATAAACCCTTCCCAAATGCTTGAAGAGGGCATTTCGTACCTCACATCTCCCATCCAGTTGAAGATCCCAGCGAGATGAAATAAATCGGTTCACTTGCTGGTTTCGGTTTCTGATGACGAAGATCCAATTAAAATCTGATACCAATTCAATTTAGAAAATTGATATTTTCGGTTAAATAGCTTTGGGGTTTTATCGTATCACAATAACCAAGTATATTTTATCAAATTTTGTCCATATTTTTGTTGTATCAAAATATATGCCTGTAGCTTCGTACATTCATTGTCGTGATATCTTAAATGTTCAGAATTTTGTTTTCAATACATACGTATGCTATGATTGACATTTCGCAGAGCCAATAAGAGGGCTGCATCCTGGGAGGCCAATCATATGTTAGAGTGGCACAGGGAAAGCCTGTGTCACTCCAACCACAGCCTCCGTCTCTCCTTGGTCAAAACAAATCAAGAGCTGCGAAAATGCTGTGCGACATGACTGAAGTGTGACCAGCAGTCAGAGCTCAAATATTAAAATACACACAGTCAACCACTTCAACCACAGTGAGAGCTTGGTATTATGTATGTATGTCACAACCGATTTCCTTATCTTTCTATTGAGGCCGCTAAGATATTCAGACTCCAGATAAACAAAGAATCAGCACAGGCCCTGAGGGTAAGCGAAGACACGGTTGGTGGAAACAATCTTAAAGTCACATTCAGGTCAGCCCCTGATATGCGCTGGTACTCGGGCTAATCTTCAGGCCGATCAACACAACAACAAGACAGAAACACCTGTTCATCCCACGCCGCTTCTTGCGGGTCTATAACAACGACGACGAAGGCTGGCTTGAAGAGCCAATAGCAACGCATCTGTCCCCAAACAGCCTGGACGGGTCGATACAGCCGCGGCACCACTACCAGGGCCGAGGGAAGTGGGTCCGATTGCTAAGTGCATGACCACATTCCAGCCTGGGAACGTGCTGATTCAGACGCCAGTCCAGCTAAATGTGCACCCAGTGTAATTCTATCGTCACTATTTAACCGCTAAAATAAATCATGGATTGCAGCCAGTGAATTTGAGTGCAGAGTTTGGCCAGAACCCTGGCTTGCCCCTCATTACTGATCATTTGTAATAATAAAATGATGATAGGGCCTTTAACGTTTTATTGAACATCTCTGGAAGCCCTGATGCTTGTTAGAGATGGCTGAGGTGATGAGGCATTGGCTGTTGCAGCACAAAACTGGCTCATCAGCACAGCAGCTTTCAAACTATATGTAAGCCCTCTCTCAGGCTCTTTGGCTTGTGTGTGTGTGTGTGTGTGTGTGTGTGTGTGTGTGTGTGTGTGTGTGTGTGTGTGTGTTCATTTGTTAACATGTGAGCATTTGTGCTTAGGTGTATCTGTGTGTGTGCATCTGTTCCTGTGTGTTGCTTGCATGGGGGCATAATTGATTCCTGGGGGAGAACAATGTAAAACTTTGTGGCATCCCAGATAAGCACAATGCAAAGCACGGTGGGATGTTCACCCCATCCTCTGGCTCGGCATTACCCTCAATAAATCAGTGGCCAGACAGGATGCTTCTTGGAAACAAAAGAAGGTGTAGAGAAAGTGCGCTGTTGGTATTAAATAAATAAATACAACTCGCGGCTCCCAGGTTCTCTTTTGCTTCCCATTTGGTACCCTTCCCTGTGCACTCCGCCAGCATCGCTGTCTCCATGGAGACCTTTCGTTCCTGCCCCGCGGTCCCTCGACCCCGGCCCTATCTGTGTCAGCCGCAGGTCAAATGTACGGAGCCTCCTCACACTTTATCTACCATCCCCAAAACACACTCTAGACCGCTCACGCGCACAAGCTACCGCTCGGCGTTCGCACAAAAACACACACACACACACACACACGCCCAACTTCACACACACACACACACACACACAGTCTACCGCTTACACACAGACACAAACACACACACACACACTCTACAGCTCACACACAGACACACACACCCTACCGCGCACACACAAACCCAACCTCTCACACACACATACCCGACAACTTACACACACACACACACACACACACACCCCCGACCTCTCACACACACACACACACACCCACACACACCCGACACACACCTCGACCACTCACAGGCTAAGTGCTTTCAATTATTTAGGAGTGAAGCAAGAGATATGGGCAGCCAGGGCCACAGCTTTAACAAGGTGGAACAGGAGTACTACTGTGGCCACGCTGCACGGAGGGGGACACCGAGCGCTGCTCCCAGCTCTCACGTTACGGCCCCATGCTTTCACACAAATCCAATCCGACAGCGATCTCTCTAATAATCAGGGTTGGAGGGGGAGAGTGATAGGGTGGGGGGGGGGGTGATGGGGGAGGGGGCGTGGTGGTCACTGTGGTTTAACGCCTCGAGGAGGTGACCAAGGCCGGAGGTTCCCCCTGCCGACGGGGACTGGGGGAGGCAACATTGGGTTTACCTCATGGGTGTGTCGTAATCGCTAATTGTGGTCACTCTTGGATGTATGCAATGTCAGAAAACCAAAGTGTGTCAGATCGTCGCGGTAATCGGTGAGCTTATTCCATTCCGAGACCATGTCAAAAAACAACTGATGCATTACAATCGGTGTTGCTCACAGAACCGTTATTTTAAACCTTTTTTCCGACTCATACATGCCACCAGACTTCTCGTTTGCCGTGCACGGTTCAGGCTCTGTTCTCCGCACGCGGTACCCTCTCCGCCCTCTCCAGCCTCCCCACCATGATTCCATCGCCGTGGATACGCCACTGCAGCTGGGGCAGAGTCGCAGCTGTGCAGCGATATCCACCCTGGTGTTCGGAAGCAAAGGGCACAGCTCAGCGGCTGCGTCGGCATGCAGGGAGGGGGGGGGGGGGGGGCAGGAGTAGAGGGAAAGTAGGGGAATAAGGGAGTTGGGGGGAGAGAGAGGGGGTCGAGGGGGTGGATGGGGGTTGGGGGAGAGAGAGAGAAGGAGATGGGAGGGGAGAGAGAGAGCGAGAGATAGGGGAAAAGAGAGAGAGCGAAAAAGAGATGAGAGAGAGAGCACGAGAGAGAGAGAGAGAGAGAGAGAGAGAGAGAGAGAGAGAGAGAGAGAGAGAGAGAGAGAGAGAGAGGAGGGATTTGGGAGCAAGGGGAGAGAGAAAGATGGTTGGGGGCGAGTGAGCAGACTGCATCTGACACCCCTCTGGTGCACCACGGGTGATGTTGATGAAAGATCACGTCATGCAGGATCTTCAGACGGAGATGGAGTGAAATTAGCCCCTTTAAGCCGTCCCATTCATATTTATTCCTCTGTAGCGCGGGCCGAGGTTGCCGCGTGTAAACGACAACTTCAGCAGGCAATAGTTTAGATTTACCACAACGTTAACAACACTTTACACACATTTATAACAATAATACCAGGATATATTCAACTATTCAAACCATTGGACATGAGACCATGCTGTTAACAATATATTGTCACCATCATTATTCCTGAACAAATGGGGCCACTTTTGTTTGATATATCAAAGGAATAAGAAGGTAAGAACAAAGGAACAATTTGTGATTCCCTTTTCCTCACACCCTTCTGGAAAAGGGAAGAGGACCAGATTGCAACCATTTGAAGTTTCTTTCTGGGCAGTTTCTTTTTCTGAAAAAAAAACAGCCCATTATTTCTGTTTCTCTGTCGCATGATAGCAGCAATAAAGGAAGGATCCAGAGGAAATGTCTGCTTTTGATTGGAGGACATGATAGGTCCCTGCATCGCCAGAGCCATGGTGAAGTGTTTGATGCGCAGCCGCTTTAAGTGTCACATGGCTTTTCCATGTGCATTACCCATTATATCCAGGTGACTGTTCCAGATGGCACCATACACACGCAAACACACACATGAACGCACAGGCGTGTTAGACACACATAAACTAACACACGCTCACACACACACACACACACACACACACACACACACACACACACACACACACACACACACACACACACACACACACACACACACACACACACAATGTTGTTAAACCTATTGATGTTTGAAGTGTCTGGAAAAGTGCCATATAAATTCATTCCATTATTACTATGACGTGTGGCATGTTGATGTGTGTGTGTGTGTGGATAGTGCACATGGAAATAGCATGTGACACATCCAACTCAGAGGATCCACTCCTGAGACATCAACACCTAAAAGAATAAGAGAGCTCCGTCATCACATCTCCTCACTTTCTATCACAGACATATTCTCATAAAGTGTGTGTGTGTGTGTGTGTGTGTGTGTGTGTGTGTGTGTGTGTGTGTGTGTGTGTGTGTGTGTGTGTGTGTGTGTGTGTGGGCTGAACTCAGCCATTGTATTGGATGCGTCGCACAAACAGTGGAGGAAAATGTGAAGTCTGCCAGGACTTTTATGCTCAAGATAATAAGGGTAAAGGCTTAAAAAAACAACCGGTTATAGCTGGTTCTACTACAAAATTTCCACGAACAAGGATCGGCCCGCCAAGGCCTACACGATAATGGGAAAACCAAAAGCTGTGCAGATTATCAGAAGAAGACCCGTCAAAGTTCTCCACACAGGTCGAGAAACAGTGACGATGTAATGCATCAGGTGTCATCATCTCCCACATCCTACAGACGTGGGTCGTGGACATCAGCCAACCTGTCCACGGCGGCCTCTGGTCCCAGGGGGGAGAGAGAGAGAGAGAGAGAGAGAGAGAAGGGGTCAGGGAACCATGTGAGGAGCGAGGAGAAGAAGCCCCACGGAGGTAGATGGAGGTGAGCAGGTGGGCAGGCATGTCTCGCAGGTGAGCCCTCTATTGGTTCCTGAGCAGCATTGCGGAACCAAGGGGTGTGACCTCTGCGGCGGTCAGCTGACCCGTAGTAGGGGAGGGAGTGGCGACCAGATGGTGGCGACCATTAATGTCCGTTTAAACTAATGAATAATGAGAGGCAAAGCCAAAACCCTGACCCGTTCAATCAAGCTTCCCAAGTCCTATTCCCCATTAGACTACATTACCATGGAGTTATTTTAAAACTTTTGTAACGTCTATCGGAATGTCACGGACGGCCAGGAATAGGCAGAGAGAGCTGGAAGCTTAAGATGAACCTTTTCCTCGAGTCAGAGGAAGGCAATAGCTCAGTCGGAACGAAACAGGTGCTTCATGTCACCGCTGATGGAACGCTTCCTTCAGGGGTTTCTGCAGCTGGTGGCTGCCAGCTGCGTGCAACATCCTTACTGGAGGAAGTGGAAAAAACAAAAACAACCACCAAATCGTCGCTGCATGTTTGTCCTTAAATCATCATTGAGATTCAATGAGTGAAACTGAAGCGGGTGAGCGGACGCCTCTTATGTTTTTGCCATTGAGGAAGGGAATGCTGAGTTTGGAGATAAACCACGGCTGAGGAGGGGAAATGGATTTGATGAACTCAAATCATCCCATCAGATGTGTCTATGCTCCTCTTTTATCTGAGTCTATGTACTTGACGCGTGCAAAGTGTGGTTTTTGTTACCATTATTGGGGCATAGGGATAATTATTATTAGGGATGAGGTAATCATACACTGAAAGGCTGGACATCCACAGCACTAACAATTGTTAAGATAACCCATTCCCTGTATACAACAAAGATAGCTAGGATACGAGGCTACACAATGCTAAGTACTATTTTTAAGCGCAAGGATGTACAACATACGATAACGGCATGCATTAAGTGCCAGGACGTTTCATTGAAGAAGGATGAAGAGTTAGGGTTGGAGGGTTGTCTTTCTTCAAATATGGTACTTTGAAAGGAAACCCTGTTTGAACGTCTTTAAGTCAATCTGTCTATGCAACTGTTTTTGAGCTTGGAAATGTCAATAACCATAAAACTGCAAGATACACATGACATGGCAGAAAAGTTCAAAATGAACAAAATAATCAACTGGTCTACGGTCTCTCGAGGGTGAACTGCAGTCCCTCACCGAAAAACTGGGTTCAGACTACAGATACTCATATCAAGGTCAAATTTGACTATATAAATATCACAATGTAATATAACAATGACTACATTCAGTCTAATATAATCATATGTTAATACATATTATGTAACTCTGCTGAGGGCTGAAGATGGATTTATTGAACGACAACCTTGACGACTGCTGTGTCCTAAGAGGAGCCTTAAGACAGGTCCTCCCCCCCTGTTAAGCCTCATCAGCAAGTCACAGAGTCCAGAAAAAGGCAAGTCACAGAGGCACCTTTTTGTCCTTCCTTCTCTTTTTCCCCCTTCAAGCATTTTACATGAAAGAGAAAATTATCCTTTGGAGCCTCCGAATCTGCAGGTCACGGAGAAAAAAATAATGGACTGTCAGGAAGAAAACTTTGCTTAGCACCACAGGCCGTAAGGAGTGCTGACAATATCTGTCTGGGGGTGACATATGCTATTCAGACACGGCCTGGGACAAGCCAAGAGAAATACCATTTACCATTTAGTCAACAACTTTGACCAAAAGCAGGTTACAGAGACCTTTTTATGAATGGTAAGGCCAACAAGACACCCCATGATGGATGAGTCTACTTCAGGTATCAACAATGATTAGGTATGAGTGACTTTTACTCATGTAACTCATGTAAGTTTTTAAATTACTTCATTGGCTGAAGTTAAAACATTATGCTGCACGTTTTTAAAGTTGGATTTCTAGCATAATGATTTGGATCTGTTAAAAGCCAGAGGTGGCCCTTTATTGCAAGATGATGCACACCTGCGTAAT
The DNA here is from genome assembly GCF_902167405.1 of Gadus morhua. Lineage (NCBI taxonomy): Eukaryota > Metazoa > Chordata > Actinopteri > Gadiformes > Gadidae > Gadus > Gadus morhua. The sequence continues at coordinate 22,999,163 of NC_044057.1, forward strand.
TTTATTGAAAAATTAGGATCAAGTATTGAAAGCTGCCGTGGAATAAATGTCGTTAAGGAGCAGGTCGAGATTAGGCACCGCCACATGTAGGCATCCATAAAGAAAGAATGTGGACATTGATAGGTAACACGAGAAGCTGTTGGTAAAGTGTCATACAGCCAATACTATCCTGGCATATAAATCCACCGTATTCTATATAGCTGTCTAACTTGGTAATCGCTAAAAAATCTGTAAAAATAAAAGATACTTCAGTAATCAAACTTTTAAGATTTTAAAGGTCAAGGCAACAAATATAACCATCATTCAAATTGTGACAGCTATGAAAGCGGCAACTGTCTTCAACTGGACCACAGAGCTGGAGTGAGACCTTTTCACACTTTCCTCAAAGGGTCATGTCAACCCCATCACTGTTCAGAGGCCCTGCTGATGTCGTCCATTTAACACACAATGAGACCTCTTCCTCTCTCCTTTCTTCTCCTCTCTGGTCTCAGCACGTGTCCGTGGGCACAGCTTGACGGCCAACCATGTAACCGCCCACATCGGGCCTGCAACTGCCTCAACACAATCGATGGCTTCCCGACGCCATTCGCCAAAGGCATGCTTCCCGCAATGTCTTAAAGGTAGAAAATGTACAATGTGGGCTACGTTAGCCCCGCACTGTTACCCGTGGTCAAAACAGTTGTACTAAAAAAACGTTGCCAAAAGATACATTTGAGATAACACAGCTGGTGCAACTGGCCACAGTAGTGACACACACTAAGAATGCAGCACTTAGTATTTACAGAATGAAAACTATTTAAATTAACAAATATATTGCTAGATGATTTAGGCACACCCAAAAATTACAAAAATTACTAACATTAACTAAAACACATGACAGCTATGTCAATGTAGCCACGTAAATATAGCCAGATGATCATGTCCTCTTTGTAGATAAAGACGTTTGTAAGTGCTTCAGTTGACATGTGAACACTGTAAGGAAGACTGACAGCTCCTCATTGGATGTATCGATGTCAACTGTTGGTGACACCTGGAATCCCAGCTATAGCAGGGGGGCGCAGAGCTATCACAGGGAAACACAAGAGAGAGCGAGAGGAGAGGCTTGGAAGACCAAGCGTCGTGACAAGAGGAGGGCTGGCGGGTAGAGGAAGAGGGATGGCATCAGCAGGCGGCTCAACAGGAGTGAACAGGACACGTGGCCAATATCCAGACCCAAAGGGCCAGCACACTGGGTTCATTGTAGCATGGTTACAATTACCGTTAGCAACAATACTCCTGTTATCTTCTTTAGAAATATCTTAATTTTTATGGAAGTGAATGGCTAGTAATTTTTTTGTACATTTTAGAATGATTTTTTCTGTACAAGAAAATGCTTATTCAAATAGCATAAAGAGTATATAAGATATTTATTTATATCTATCGAAAAATAATATTAAATGAATAAAATGAAAAACAAATAATAATGAAAACATATATGACAGCGCAGCTCTTTCAGTTGACCCTTGAGTTTGGGACACCGAGGCTCGGAGGAACGAGGTTGTAGTTTACATTCAGCTCTTGTCACTTGTAGAGTATAGTTCGCCTCTGCGAGGTCAAAAACATTGCACTCAGATGAATAGATATAACTTCATTTACCATCTCCAAAAAAATGTAGACCACCACGGCCATACCACTATTCAATTAGACAGAACAGTAGCATATCAAAGTTCTGCAATGAGAATCTGCTGATACATATATAGTCCTCATCAGAACTAATATCTACACCTTGTGTTAAATGCTAAAGCACTTTAGTGTGTAGCCTAGGCTTCATTTAAACCAACAAACTGTTTGTTTACTGAGGCTGTATATTCTTGTGGTGTTTCCCTTCTATTTCCTGTGTCTTTAATGTACTGGTAGCTGTTTACTGCTAAATAATGGATCAGGGTTTTTTATGTGGTAGTGTAACATTTTATGTGGTATCGCTGTGTTGACACTGAGATCCTCATTTTAAATGGAGAGGAAATATTTGCTCGAGATCGACATGACTGCTGACTGCGTAGAAGACATTGTTACTCCAAGAGAACAAATACTGAAAACAAGACTCAGAAACAACAACTGTACACCAAAGAGGCAAGCAGACAATATCAGGGGGACAAGCCTGACCTTGTCCTTATATACATCGCTAACTACTCACGTGGTTAAAAAAGGAATAGGAATCATTATTTAGTCATCCTTATTTTGTTGTATCATGGAAAATAACAACACAACAACAGTAATACCTTTCTATTCTATTCTAAAGTCATCGTACAAATAGAGGTCAGCGAGGACCCCTATTCACCCAGAGTGAATCGGGGTTCACTCCGTCGGGCCCCGAGTAGAGCTGGTTAGCCATCGGACATACCCAACATGTCACTCTAGTGCTCTAACGATCTAACGGGCGAGCAAGAGAGAAAGACAGCAAGAGACCAAGCGAGGGACAGATTAAGAGAGTGGGAGAGTGAGATTAAGAGAGAGGGAGAGTCAATGCCCTATTTTGATCCTACTTTTACATTTTTTGTATATGTTTAGAAATGAATAAAAGACTAAGAAGAATTTTATTAAGAGGAATTTATTCCAGTCACAATTGCTTTTGCTCGAGCATACAATAGGACGTTTGTTGTTGTTTTTTTGCCAAAGAATGTATTTGAATGAAGAAAGAGCAACCACATAGCTGACCACACTGTCAGCTATGTGGTTTTAGAGTTTGTTTTGCCATATTCTATTTAGTCAAGTTGTCTCTGTGTTTAGTCAACGTAATTGCATTCCTTTCGAAACACTGCTTCCGCTCAGAATCCTTGAACCCTTCAGAACAGAGCAGCAAAACAAGTCTTTCAGTAAATAGAGAAAATTCGACAGTTATTTTTTCCAAACTAATGATTTGGAAAAAATAAAAAATATATATACAATTAAAGGCAATGGTCATGTTTTCCAAGTGGTCATCATGCCAGAAAAACATAGGCCCCTCTCAAGAAACGGGTGCGGATGTTGAGGGAAAACTTCAATTTGTCTACGAGTACTGTCTCTTCATAAGAGCACCAGCTTAGCTCCAGCTGCTGGATGTGTTTGTCTGATAACCGCCTCCTCCCCTATGTCTGTTTGTTTCTGAGTGTATAGCGCAGACGTGCGTTGGTACAGTCCGGCTCACAGCAGCCATTCTGTATTCATCAGGGGAATAACGAGCAGTGCCTGTGGCATAATGGAGACCGATGGGGGCTCGCGCCGGAGGGCACATGGTGATTGATCGGCCGGCGCTACACCCTGAATGTAGTTCTCTGCCTTCCCACAACCGTAAACTGCTTGTGAAAAGGGCCCACATGCTGCATTTGGCCTTAGTTTACAGACTAAGAAACACATATAAAAAATAACCTTCTCATTGCCATGAATTCTCGTAGATCATCGTAAAACCTTAGATAAAAATGTCATAAATATTAACTTCTATTTAGACATTTTATTTGTGTGCTGGTGGCTTGATAATGTGCACGTTTATGGGCAGATCCAGCCTGGAATGTCTCACCAACCCATCAATAGTATTAAACAGAAATGCTTAATTTTATTCATCTCTCCTCTCCCCTCTGCCTCCTCCCATCATCTCCAGGTACGAGGCCGTTCACCATTCCTCATGACCGTTTAGAATGTCCTCCATAGTTTAGAGGTGCAAACACAGTTTTTTGGACGGAGTTCAGTCGAATGTTTGTCTTGACAAGGTCAGGTGATGCTAAATTGTCGTCCTGCTGCGCCCTAGTTAGTATACTACTGAAGAGAGCAAGCAACCTGTGCACGTGTTGAGAAGGAGTCAGCATCCCTACAGTGTTCGTGGATCTCCGTGAACTTAATTAAAGGGGACATATTATGAAAACAACACTTTTCCTGGGATTTGGGGTGCTGTTTTGGGTCTCTGGTGCTCCCACACACATACAAACTTTGAAAAAAGTCTGTACATGATTTTCTGAGTGAGATATGCATTTCTGAAAGTACCCCGCCTACAGCTATCAAACGAGTGAGTCAGTTTCGGCTCCTCCTCCTACGTAGGAAGGGGGCACAGTTGACTATTACCTCCCACTTTCCCCACTCCCCTCCAATCAGAGCATAGCTAAGATTTTGTGGACCGGCGGACGAGCAGCTCCGGCGGGGGGAACTCGGCGGCAGCTCAGCTCCGGAAGTACAATCCCTTCGACTGCCACCGAAGATACCACTACGAGTCTTTATTGTTGTGGAAGTGCCAGAGAGGTCAGACACATTTTTTATAATTCATAATATCACCCGAGGTGCACATAGCTTTTGAACGTGATATTAGATATAACTTTATATAAATACCCATAGATAATATAATTATTACATTATATTATATTATATTATATAAATATGGAGCTCCGGGAGTCCGCAAATGGCAACAATCCCTTCTCCTCCATACTGTGGTTCAGTCTGACAGCTCATTGGTCAATGGGCATCAGCTAATATGCATTAAAGCTACAGACACCAGAAACAGCGCATTCTTAAGGGAATGAAGCAGAGGGGAATCGATTTTTTTTCCTAAAAGCTATTTCCAGCAAACAGCTTCAAAACCATGTTTTCTGGAAATCAAATACTATGTTTACTTGTTGGGACCATAATATGTCCCCTTTAAGCTTAACGTTGTCTGTTGGCAAGCAAACTGCTTTCCCATGCGAGTCCCAAAACATGGGCAGATGTAATAACCGTTGGGTTCAAAATGGCCCACCATACTCTCTCAGTCGGTTTCTCTTTGTCTCATTCACCACAATATTGAAATAATGACAACTGAACCTTATTGTTGCCTCAAGGGAAGGTAATGGCAAAAAAAAAACTGCAAATAATGTCACACACCTGCATTCATATTTTTGACAGTCACCAATATCAACATACAAATACCGTTGACTACTATCTAATCTAATTGAGTGCCAATCACCCAATAGAAGCATTGTATTTCAGCAAATTAGCATATTCAAATCTGCTTTATTAGCATCAGATGCTTTTGGTTCCAAACATGGCACACACACACATTCTTCGACAGACAGACACAGTATAATGGTAGCACTATGCGGAAAATGCCGCTGAATGAAAAATGAAAATGTTTGGATATAAAACACAGATAACAGCGATACACAAAATTGCTTCAGCTCAGAGAGAGGTCCAACTCATTTGAAAGAGGACAATGCTGTTTATTTTGGTTGGACAGCATTTTCCGCAGGTTTAACACAAACTATGAGTTTACCACAAACTATAGAATAAATTGTGTGGATACAAAAATATCCGAGTAATTGTATCAATGGCCAACATTTACATTGTGGGTCGTTTTTTTTCATGGGGTGTGGTACATTTGATGTGGTTTTGCTGCGATGACCTTGAGATTCTCATTTCAAACGAGAGGAAATATTTGTACGAGGGTCACAGTTCCTGATTATTTCTAGTCAGCCGTCTAGTTGAGAGTAAACAAGGAAATACAAAGTCACATCATACCAAAGTGAAACCCTGGTTCTGGCGGTGCATTGTTGTTGATATTGATTTTAACAAACAGGCTTTTTGGCTTTGGGTAGGATATTTTTGTCTAGATTCTGTGTACTTACTCCTAGAATGGATTTCCCTTTGGTGTACCTGGCCTCTGTTATCTCTGGTACTAGTATTATATTGAGTGTGGTATATTTCTACAATGAAACTAAAACCTGCAACGTGCAAGAAGAGAACCAAGCTCATTGGGGAACAAGCTACACTACAGAACAGAAATGCAGCTGTACTGATGTCTTCAGGTTATGTCTTGTCTAATGAATTCTCTTTTCCTCTCGTTCTCTTCCGCCACCTGGTAAATGGACTGTAAGGTACAGGAATCATCATAACAATCAAGTCAATTGAATAATGAAACCGTTTGAGAAACGACTGTCTGGGTGGCATTGATTCTCCATGGTTACCGTTCTTCTGTCTTGCTCGGATGCTGTCTAGCACATGAACAAATGCTTCCGTCTTTGTAAGGAGAAAATGCATTTTTGGGGCAAGAAGAATGCTTGGGCGCTAGGTCATTAGTTCCTACCACTGCACAGTGTTTTGGTGGCAGGGTTGTGGAACCACAAGGTGAAGATCAACACCCTTGGGATAGGCATATGGAAAAACATGAACAGGATTGTCTGTTTGTCTTTTTTCACATCATCAGTTTTAATGGAGTCGATCTGACGCAAAGAGTCAGAGAGATGTCGGGACAAGTCTTTTTTCTTCCTCCCGCATGTATCTATGACTCAACTTGGTCACTATCTTTATTGAGGATAATAAGTAAACAAAGAGAACTGTCAAATCAGTAGCTCTCATCACAGTTCTCCAAATGTGGCAAATCCCCCCCCCCCCCTCCCTCCCCCAGCTCAGAAGGTCAGACCTGCTTGTGTCACTGTGGGGTCAGATTAATTATTTGTCTTCTCCCTTCATTAGTGGGGCAGAGATAATGAGACATGCCAGGTGATAGTTCAACATGCTGCCACAGTCACTGCCCTCGAATCGTCATCCTTAACAACAGTTCCTCACAGCTCATGGTCATTCTTTCTGTTTTTCACAAGGTGAGCTTTGTATGCAGGCCCTTTGCCTAAAGGCGACTTCATAAAATGTAGGCAATCTTTTCAACATTTAATATTTTCTTATGTTATTCAGATACTCAGTTTACTTTTACCTCAATCACATTGACCTGCTATTTACAGGCCACATTAAATATCTGCCCTCTGACCACTTAGCCCCCTTACTTAATTCCCCTAATTATCAAGGAAGGAACATTGAAAAGGAACACAGAAAGAGGCACAATTTACAAATATTTTACGAAGTAGGCAAAGCTTAATAATGTCGTTGCAATCAGGAGGGCAATGTAAAATATAGTGTTGTACGGGCCATCGGCCATATAGGGGCAAAGCCCGGTGGGATGTTTTGAAGGCCCACCGGCTCACCGATGGGCCTTCAAAACCTCAGTTGGGTTTTGTCGGCCGTGTTATGTCTCTTTGCCGGCCCTATCTGTGTGTCGTTCAAGGAGTGCATGAGATTGTGCTGCATGTGTGTCCCTGGACTTGGCTAATGAAAAGTAATTTAGTTAATGCATGTAAACATTGTAGACTGATGCAAGAGTAGCAGGCAGCAGTGAGAGGGCAAACAAAAAGTAAAAGAGGAGCCAAACAAATTCGAGAAAAGAAGGAATCGGGCATTGAAGGGACCGGCCAACCGGTAACTGACTGCCTTATATAACCCCAACCCATCGTAACTGGCATTTGTATTTTGTTAAAATTGAATGTAAATCATGATAGCAATCAGAAGATCAAATGCTCAAAAAATGTAAAAACCACAGTGCCTAATTAAGGTCAAGTGGCTCTAGCAGGCCAATGTCAATCATTTAATTCAGCCCAAATTAAATGATTGAAAGGCCCACCTGTCTGTCTACCTACCTATCTGTCTGTCTACCTACCGACCTGTCTACCTACCTACCTGGCTGCGGTAGAGTCTCATTAAGTCTTGCACAAGGCTAGGCAGACCTTTAGTCAAAGCTAGCGAGCTAATCAAGTGATTTTGCTGGGAGTCGTTTTGGAGGGAGAGCTGAAGGGAGGGCCTGAATTTTTTTGGTTGGATTCTTTTAAAATCTTTCTACGGCTGATTCCTCCAAATTGCCTACCCTAGCTGTAATGACATTCATATCTTTCTTTCATGAAAGATAACCTTAGACACCATATTTAGTTCCATCTAAGGAATATCTTTTTTTTTTCCAAGCAATTTTTAATTTTAAGAAAAAACCCTCCCTTCCCTGCCCTCTCCATGTTAACACTTTCCCGCCAGTAAGACCTAAAGGAACACTTCACCCATTTGCATTAAGCTTTGTATCGTCAGAAACATATTTTTCATATTTTTGAATGGTCATGCGTCATTCCCTCATTTTACCCTGAGACCGGAGAGATCCGTATCTACCTCTAACACTTCCTGCTTTAAATGACTTTCAATGCTGATTCATGTTTCCACCGGTGAAATGCTCCTTTAAACGTCTGACACAGAGCTGGAGGGCAAACTTTCACATACATCCACACATCCCACAAATATTTCAGCGCAGTCCACCTCCATCCAGTAGTGCGCTCGGTAGCAGCAAGGTGAGAGGAGTGTGAGGAGTGAGGAGGTGCTAGGAGACAGGATTGGAATCGGCTTCCTTCACATGCCATTAAAGTGGAGAGATGGAGAGAATTGAATCGCTCGCGCACACGCACACACACACACACACACACACACACCTGCCTGGCTGGCTGTGGCTAACAATATCCCCCTCATCAGGCAGGGCCAAGTTTAGCCCCGGCTTTTGGAAGGGTTAGCCGAGACAAAGAGGATTGATAAATGTGGCCAATATGTGCAGGAATAGACTGATTGCTAATGTATTTTGTCGCGGCGATTTAATCTAATGGTTTATGAAGCAGGCGCACGGCCATGCTGTGAGGCTGCTTTGCATGCAGACTGCATCTCGGTTTATCCTACGCGGACACTTCCCAGGAAGACGCTCAGATCCAATGGCTGTAACTAAACCAATTGTGCCGCATTCTGCTGCTATTTCATTTGGCTCCTCATTACATTTCCCTGATTTATTTTCCCATTTGAATAGCGGTCACAGTGCCTGGTACAGCCCCCCCCTTCCCCTGTGTAAAACAGGTTTCTATATAATCCTATAAAACAGATACGGAAATATAAAGATAGAACAACCCTCCATTTTTTAAATGTCCTTGCCTGATTTTTCCCACACCAAGAATACAGATCTGAATCCTTTGTTGACCTCAGTATCTGAACGCCTGAATTATGTTAACTCAACATCGATATGAAGTACTCAGTAGGTCAAACGTTACCCATAATAACGCAAGTCACTAATCAATCTTAGTGTCATACGTATCAACCAGTCCTTGTGACCATCATTCAACACAAGCTTTTCAACAGCTCAATTTTCTTCATCCAAATCGACATTACCAACACATTTTATTTTGTGCCATCTATAACTGACGCCTGTGCATGCTTCTGAAGGATAAAAGATGAATTTGAATTCACAATGATGACATTGTTCATGTATATCTGATCGAAATCAGGGATGAGTCAACTCTCCTGTTCGTACTGGGCTGCCATCATGCTTCTCACACCACAACAGAGCAGCTGTAATCATTGACTGTCTGAAATTGTTTTAAAAACATAAGAAGTCAGTCTCAACAAGGGTCCAGGCAGTGGAACAAATCTCGGCTACACTTGACTGAAAAATGCACATCATCCATGAAGAGTGTGTGTGTGTGTGTGTGTGTGTGTGTGTGTGTGTGTGTGTGTGTGTGTGTGTGTGTGTGTGTGTGTGTGTGTGTGTGTGTGTGTGTGTGTGGGTGTGTGATTATTCAGGCTGAACATTCCTCTTGAATTAGGGGCTGGACTAAAATGGGACCACACATGGAGAAACTATCTGGCTGTGTGGCTAACTTCTCAGCTTTTTTTATATATTTCATTTAGTGCACTACACAGAAAAGTCCCTGGTCATGATGTCTTTTCAACTCCCATTGATGCTTGAGTACGAGAGGTTATGTATCTTTTTCTGGATGATTTCCACATCCATCACAAAATACAATCCACGGCATGATCGTACTCCAATTCCTCTGATATGGTACATAAAATGAAATTAAAACAGAGCAGTGTGCTTACGATCATTATTCAGTGGCCCGGGCGTTCTCCTGACGAGTGAGTCCAACTCGCCTCTGGCTGTTCCCTGCTTGTTATTGTGAGTTTGACTCCTGCCTTACCTCTGTATGGGAGAACAGGTTCATTTGACATTTCTCTTTTTCCTTTTCCAATGTTGCTTATAATCGGCTTTAACAGGGATGATAACATGGGCCTTTTCACTTAAAGGCTCTTTTCGTACTAAGACGATATATACACACAGGAAGATATTTCCAGGAGCATTTGAGTCTTATTTCCTAGAGCTTCTAAAGCTTAACTCAGAGAACCATAACAGGTACCGCCTTGCATTCACTTACCCATTCAATGACTCACATCCACTCACCCGCACCAGGGACGGATCATAGAGGGTCTTGATCAAGAGCACCATGGCACTTTAGCTTCTTGGTTGGCCTTCCCTACTGGGCCACTGATGAATCAGTATTTACAGTGTGCAAACTCGAAGGGTCGACATTCTTCCCCACTCTTTTTTATATTCATCTATTTTTACGGCTCATTATACTTCTGCTCTACAGCTTCATTGTTAGATTTTCTCCAGAAATCCAAAAACTGAAGTATACACACACAAGACAGAAAAATGACACTTTGCCCACGCTTGTTTACACCAATATGTTTGAGGGTGTGTGTCTTGAAGTATAAACCTTTTAGCAACCCCACAGCCATTAAACCAAGGGTAAACAGAGGCCCTGGGCTCTGCTGAGCATTTACAGCACTACTTTTTTCTGCACAAAATGTAATGTGGACGACAAACCTGCTGTCCCCCAAACATCAGTGTCTGGGCTGGACCTGTTGAAGGTCACATTTGAACACCGTAGTGTTCCCGGTTTTTTGTACTGGTAACTCCTTACTTTAATAATAACAGATATAGTCATATTTTTTACGTTATGTACAGCAAAATTTATATTTATAATTATAAGATCCAAGATAATAGCTAGTGCTTTTGCTTTTGTTCTGAGATGATAAGCAGTTGATACGGTAAAGAGCTAACAACGCTCCCTTTGTTGGCACTGTAATAGAAATTATGAAATAGGCAAATTGTAATAGAAATACGGGGTATCAAAAACACTGTCAGACCAAAATGGCCTGGTGTGGTCTGTGTGCAGTGAAGAGGACCTCCTCACATAAAGCAGCTAATTGGGTTGAATACACGACGCCAATTCAACCCAGGAACAAGGACTCCAACTGCCTTCAGGGGGACGCAGCAATCTCGCGATAAATAGCTACAATAAAAATGAAGCGCCGTTCAATTTCATTATCTATCTGCCGCAAAACGGCAAGAGGGCCATCTCTTTTGTGTAATGGCATTTAGCAGTGTGCAGGAAAAATAACGTATCATAATGAGCCCGCTGTTAATAGTCAGATAATTCCAGTCAAGACCATGAAAGCCCTGAGAGATCTGTTCTAGCGGCAGACCAATTGGGAGCCTGGGAGAACGAGCCACAGGACGAGGCAGGGAGGAGGAAAGAAAAAGATAGCAAGTGTATATTTTTCGCAAATTTTTGGGATTTCCATCCCTAGAGATGCTGCGGCCATGGTCGTTATAATAGGCTGTAAAATAATAGCCGTCAACTTGTTCAAGTGCCGCAAGGCGCAAGCAGTGGAAAAAGTAAGAAAAAAAAAAAAAGGGAGGTCGAGAGGTAGCCATATGGTCCATCATACAAAATGAATAGCCCGAGGGGTTTGAAAATTATTATTACTTAGTCCCCTCAAGTTGTTTGAATAACACAGAAAAACAGTCACATTTGAAATTTTAACGCCGGTTTTCTTTCTTGAATTAAAAATTGCATTTAATACATATAATTTAAGCTTCCCAACCACCGAGGGGTGATTGCAGAAAGTCGAGGGTTTGGTGTTGAAGTATGAACTATAGAAAGGTTATTTTCATCCCACACCACAGGGAACCTCAGATTGAACCCCGTTATCCTGCTGCAGAGCGCGGGGGGGGGGGGGGGGGGGGGGGGGGGGGGGGGTGTGCTGAGTGTGCGAGTGCTGAGAGAACCAAGACAGGGCCTTGTTCTGCTCAGTGTGTCTCCTATCTCAGCAGGCTGCCCTAGACGGACTGTGCAGCTCAACAACCAGGATAATCTAGTGGCTGGGGGGGGGGGGACCCACAGCTCCAACCCCAGTGTTCAAAGTTCATGTTCAAAGTCAGCTTTATTGTCAATTCCAAAATATGTACAAGACAAATAGAGGAATCAATATTGCTTTTGTCTCTGACCCACGGTGCAATTAGTAGAAAAGGATACAAATTAGGTCAAATGAAATAAAATAAGTAATATTTACAATAAATAAATTCGAAATAATGCAAAATAATTCTGAATAGTGGAAAGGTAGGCAAAACAAAACGGTCCTTTGTCCACCTGTAGGCCGCCATAAGCATGACATTGCCTTCCTCCTATACCTGCTATATCTGTAGGACAAAGTCTCTGTGTGACGCTTTGGATAAAAGCGTCTGCTAAATGACGAAATAGAGGGTTAATAGAGAGAAAAAGAAAGGAAACTAGAACTGCAAGCAGTTATGCAGGGGTCCAAGAAGTGTGCATTTCGCCGGCACAACGCGACAAGAAATGTGCATTTCGCCGGCACAACGCGAAGCAAGTATTCAAAACGCTACCGTGAACAACATGTGGATACAAAGGTTTTGACTGTGGGAGCTTCGGTGTGGGAGTTATAGCCCAAAACGCGTTTTCAGAACATTCCATTGGCCAAATAGGAGATAGACAATGTCGTTGTTTTTTGGCGCCGCCCTGTGGCGAAATTTTTAATTTTCCAAAGACAATTTTCTTTTGCCAAATAACTCCCGCCCACATTAATAATTCTTGGCCATATTTTCTATATAGACTTGGGTTTGCCCCTTGATGGTTTCCCTTGAGTTCGAAGAACATTCCTTTGGCCAATTAGAAGATATACAATTTCCTCGTTTATTGCGCCCCCTAATGGCGAATTTTTCCGAATTTTTTATCGAACGACATTAAGGTTAGCACCAACATGTTTGTAAAATGTGGACTCGATCCGATGTCTAATTTTGGATTTCTTTGGATTTTTGATATTCCACGTCTAATTTAGCTAATAAACCAATATTCAAAACGCTACCGTTTCGTCGTCAAAGGTCGCATCAAAAAAGTGTTTCGTGCATTCTTTGCGTGTGCGTCTGAAGATATCGTGTGCAAAGTTTGGTGTCGATTGGTCAAGAAATGTGGGAAGAGTAGGGAAAAAACTGTTTTGCGTTTTTTGCGATTTTGCGAAAAAAAATTATAGACGCAAATGGGCGTGGCCTATGCCAAAAGATGCAGCAGACTCCAGTGAATCTGTGTGTACAAGGTTTTGAATGTGGGAGGTTCGGTGTGGGAGTTATAGCCTCAAACGCGTATTCCCTGGTATAGCGCCACCTAGTGGCCGGCGTGTCTGGATTTTGTCGTCTGCGTAGTCCGAAGGGATCTGGATCTAGTCATGCAATTGGCGTGTCGGCACCATTTACGGTCTGGGCTGTGGTACCACTTCTAGTTGGGAATAATAATAATAACTAGAACTGCAAGCAGTTATGCAGGGGTCCAAGAAGTGTGCATTTCGCCGGCACAACGCGACAAGAAATGTGCATTTCGCCGGCACAACGAGAAGCAAGTATTCAAAACGCTACCGTGAACAACATGTGGATATAAAGGTTTTGACTATGGGAGCTTCGGTGTGGGAGTTATAGCCTAAAACGCGTTTTCAGAACATTGGCCAAATAGGAGATAGACAATGTCGTCGTTCTTTTTGGCGCCGCCCTGTGGCGAAATTTTCCAAAGACAATTTTCCTTTGCCAAATAACTCCCGCCCACATTAATAATTCTTGGCCATATTTTCTACATAGACTCGGGTTTGCCCCTTGATGGTTTCCCTTGAGTTTGAAGAACATTCCTTTGGCCAATTAGAAGATATACAATTTCCTCGTTTATTGCGCCCCCTAATGGCGAAATTTTCCGAAATTTTTATCGAACGACAGTAAGGTTAGCACCAACATGTGTGTAAAATGTGGACTCGATCCGATGTCTAATTTTGGATTTCTTTGGATTTTTGATATTCCACGTCTAATTTAGCTCATAAACCAATATTCAAAACGCTACCGTTTCGTTAACGAAGGACGGATCAAAAAAGTGTTTCCTGCATTCTTTGCGCGTGCGTCTGAAGATGTCGTGTGCAAAGTTTGGTGTCCATTGGTCAAGAAATGTGGGAGGAGTAGGGAAAAAGCATTTTTGCGGTTTTCGCGATTTTGCGAAAAAAAATTCCAGACGCAAATGGGCGTGGCCTATGCCAAAAGATGCAGCAGACTCCAGTGAATATGTGTGTACAAGGTTTTGAATGTTGGAGGTTCAGTGTGGGAGTTATAGCCCCAAACGCGTCTTTCCTTGGTATAGCGCCACCTAGTGGCCGGCGTGTCTGGATTTTGTTATCTGAGTAGCGGTGCCGGACCTGGATCTAGTCATGCAATTGGCGTGTCGGCACCATTTACGGTTTGGGCTGTGGGCCCACTTTTAGCGCGGGAAGTATAATAACTAGAACTGCAAGCAGTTATGCAGGGGTCCAAGAAGTGTGCATTTCGCCGGCACAACGCGACAAGAAATGTGCGTTTCGCCGGCACAACGCGAAGCATGTGTTCAAAACGCTACCCTGAACCTGTGGATACAAAGGATTTGACTGTGGTAGGAGTAGCGAGAAGTCAGTGTAGCGTTTTCGCGGCTAAATTTTGTAGAAGATATACAATTTCCTCGTTTATGGCGCCCCCTAATGGCGAAATTTTCCGAAATTTTTATCGTACGACAATAAGGTTAGCACCAACATGTGTGTACAATTTGGACTCGTTCCGATGTCTAATTTTGGATTTCTTTGGATTTTTGATTTTCCACGTCTAATTTAGCTCATAAACCAATATTCAAAACGCTACCGTTTCGTCGTCGAAGGTCGCATCAAAAAAGTGTCTCACGATTCCTTTGCGTGTGCGTCTGAAGATGTCGTGTGAAAAGTTTGGTGTTGATCGGGCGAGAATTGTGGGAGGAGTAGCGAAAAAACAGTTTTGCGGTTTTCGCGATTTAGCGAAAAATATTCATAGACGCAAATGGGCGTGGCCTAGGCCAAAAGATGCAGCAGACTCCAGTGCATCTGTGTGTACAAGTTTTTGGACTCTGGGAGGTTCGGTGTGGGAGTTATAGCCCCAAACGCGTATTCCTTGGTATAGCGCCACCTAGTGACCGGCGTGTCTGGATTTTGTCGTCTGAATAGTCTTCACGGACCTGGATCTAGTCATGCAATTGGCATGTCGGCACCATTTACGGTCTGGGCTGTGGTACCACTTTCTTGGTAGGAAGTATAATAATAGGAAAAATCCTTACAAAAACAATAGGGATCCAACCTGTTGGCTTGGACCCCTAACAAGAAGTGTGCATTTCGCCGGCACAACGCGACAAGAAATGTGCATTTCGCCGGCACAACGCGAAGCAAGTATTCAAAACGCTACCGTGAACAACATGTGGATATAAAGGTTTTGACTGTGGGAGCTTCGGTGTGGGAGTTATAGCCTAAAACGCGTTTTCAGAACATTCCATGGCCTAATAGGAGATAGACAATGTCGTCGTTTTTTGGCGCCGCCCTGTGGCGAAATTTTCCAAAGAGAATTATCCTTTGCCAAATAACTCCCGCCCACATTAATAATTCTTGGCCATATTTTCTATATAGGCTCGGGTTTGCCCCTTGATGGTTTCCCTTGAGTTTGAAGAACATTCCTTTGGCCAATTAGAAGATATACAATTTCCTCGTTTATTGCGCCCCCTGAGGGCGTAATTTTCCGAATTTTTTATCGAACGCCGTTAAGGTTAGCACCAACATGTGTGTAAAATTTGGACTCGTTCCGATGTCTAATTTTGGATTTCTTTGGATTATTGATTTTCCACGTCTAATTTAGCTCATAAACCAATATTCAAAATGCTACCGTTTCGTCGTCAAAGGTCGCATCAAAAAAGTGTTTCGTGCATTCTTTGCGTGTGCGTCTGAAGATGTCGTGTGCAAAGTTTTGTGTCAATTGGTCGGGAAATGTGGGAGGAGTAGCGAAAAAACAGTTTTGCGGTTTTCGCGATTTTGCGAAAAAAAATTCTAGACGCAAATGGGCGTGGCCTATGCCAAAAGATGCAGCAGACTCCAGTGAATATGTGGGTACAAGTTTTTGACTGTGGGAGGTTCGGTGTGGGAGTTATAGCCCCAAACGCGTTTTCCCTTGGTATAGCGCCACCTAGTGTTCGGCGTGTCTGGATTTTGTCGTCTGCTTAGAACTCAGGGACCTGGATCTAGTCATGCAATTGGCGTGTCGGCACCATTTACGGTTTGGGCTGTGGGCACACTTTTAGGATTAGCACGTCGGAATAATAATAACTAGAACTGCAAGCAGTTATGCAGGGGTCCAAGAAGTGTGCATTTCGCCGGCACAACGCGACAAGAAATGTGCGTTTCGCCGGCACAACGCGAAGCATGTGTTCAAAACGCTACCCTGAACCTGTGGATACAAAGGATTTGACTGTGGTAGGAGTAGCGAGAAGTCAGTGTAGCGTATTCGCGGCGAAATTTTGTAGAAGATATACAATTTCCTTGTTTATTGCGCCCCCTAATGGCGAAATTTTTCGATTTTTTTATCGAACGACATAAATGTTAGCACCAACATGTGTGTAAAATTTGGACTCGATCCGATGTCTAATTTTGGATTTCTTTGGATTTTTGATATTCCACGTCTAATTTAGCTAATAAACCAATATTCAAAACGCTACCGTTTCGTCGTCAAAGGTCGCATCAAAAAAGTGTTTCGTGCATTCTTTGCGTGTGCGTCTGAAGATGTCGTGTGCAAAGTTTGGTGTTGATCGGGCGAGAAATGTGGAAGGAGTAGGGAAAAAACAGTTTTGCGGTTTTCGCCATTTTGCGAAAAAAAATTATTGACGGAAATGGGCGTGGCCTATGCCAAAAGATCCAGCAGACTCCAGTGAATATGTGCGTACAAGTTTTTGACTGTGGGAGGTTCGGTGTGGGAGTTATAGACCCAAACGCGTCTTTCCTTGGTATAGCGCCACCTAGTGGCCAGCGTGTCTGGATTTGGTTATCTGAGTAGCGGTGCCGGACCTGGTTCTAGTCATGTAATTGGCGCGTGTGCACCATTTACGGTTTGGGCTGTAGTCCCACAAGTACGGGGGGAAGTATAATAATAATAGGAAAAATCCTTACAAAAACAATAGGGATCCAACCTGTTGGCTTGGACCCCTAACTAGAACTGCAAGCAGTTATGCAGGGGTCCAAGAAGTGTGCATTTCGCCGGCACAACGCGACAAGAAATGTGCGTTTCGCCGGCACAACGCAAAGCATGTGTTCAAAACGCTACCCTGAACCTGTGGATACAAAGGATTTGACTGTGGTAGGAGTAGCGAGAAGTCAGTGTAGCGTTTTCGCGGCGAAATCTCGCAGAAGATATACAATTTCCTCGTTTATTGCGCCCCCTAATGGCGAAATTTTCCGAATTTTTTATCGAACGACATTAAGGTTAGCACCAACATGTGTGTAAAATTTGGACTCGATCCGATGTCTAATTTTGGATTTCTTTGGATTTTTGATATTCCACGTCTAATTTAGCTAATAAACCAATATTCAAAACGCTACCGTTTCGTCGTCGAGGGTCGGATCAAAAAAGTGTTCCATGCATTCTTTGCGTGTGCGTCTGAAGATGTCGTGTGCAAAGTTTGGTGTTGATTGGTCAAGAAATGTGGGAGGAGTAGGGAAAAAACAGTTTAGCGGTTTTCGCGATTTTGCGAAAAAAAATTATCGACGCAAATGGGCGTGGCCTATGCCAAAAGATGCAGCAGACTCCAGTGAATCTGTGTGTATAAGGTTTTGAATGTGGGAGGTTCGGTGTGGGAGTTATAGCCCCAAACGCGTTTTCCTTGGTATAGCGCCACCTAGTGGCCGGCATGTCTGGATTTGGTCGTCTGCCGTCATCTCACGTACCTGGATCTAGTCATGCAATTGGTGTGTGTGCACCATTTACGGTTTGGGCTGTGGTCCCACTTCTACGGGGGAATAATAACAAACACTACAAAAACAACAGGGATCCAACCTGTTGGCTTGGACCCCTAATAAAAAAAATCCTTACAAAAACAATAGGGATCCAACCTGTTGGCTTGGACCCCTAACTAGAACTGCAAGCAGTTATGCAGGGGTCCAAGAAGTGTGCATTTCGCCGGCACAACGCGACAAGAAATGTGCGTTTCGCCGGCACAACGCGAAGCAAGTATTCAAAACGCTACCGTGAACAACATGTGGATATAAAGGTTTTGACTGTGGGAGCTTCGGTGTGGGAGTTATAGCCTAAAACGCGTTTTCAGAATGTTGGCCAAATAGGACATAGACAACGTCGTCGTTTTTTGGCGCCGCCCTGTGGCGAAATTTTCCAAGGACAATTTTCCTTTGCCAAATAACTCCCGCCCACATTAATAATTCTTGGCCATATTTTCTATATAGACTCGGGTTTGCCCCTTGATGGTTTCCCTTGAGTTTGAAGAACATTCCTTTGGCCAATTAGAAGATATACAATTTCCTAGTTTATTGCGCCCCCTAATGGCGAAATTTTCCGAAATTTTTATCGAACGACATTAAGGTTAGCACCAACATGTGTGTAAAGTTTGGACTCGATCCGATGTCTCATTTTGGATTTCTTTGGATTTTTGCTATTCCACGTCTAATTTAGCTAATAAACCAATATTCAAAACGCTACCGTTTCGTCGTCGAAGGTCGGATCAAAAAAGTCTTTCGTGCATTCTTTGCGTGTGTGTCTGAAGATGTCGTGTGCAAAGTTTGGTGTCGATTGGTCAAGAAATGTGGGAGGAGTAGGGAAAAAACAGTTTTGCGGTTTTCGCGATTTTGCGAAAAAAAATTCTCGACGCAAATGGGCGTGGCCTATGCCAAAAGATGCAGCAGACTCCAGTGAATATGTGCGTACAAGTTTTTGACTGTGGGAGGTTCGGTGTGGGAGTTATAGCCCCAAACGCGTCTTTCCTTGGTATAGCGCCACCTAGTGGCCGGCGTGTCTGGATTTTGTCGTCTGCATAGTCTTCACGTACCTAGATCTAGTCATGTAATTGGCGTGTGTGCACCATTTACGGTTTGGGCTGTAGTAGCACTTTCTTGGTAGGAAGTATAATAACTAGAACTGCAAGCAGTTATGCAGGGGTCCAAGAAGTGTGCATTTCGCCGGCACAACGCGACAAGAAATGTGCGTTTTGCCGGCACAACGTGAAGCATGTGTTCGAAACGCTACCCTGAACCTGTGGATACAAAGGATTTGACTGTGGTAGGAGTAGCAAGAAGTCAGGGTAGCGTTTTCGCGGCGAAATTTTGTAGAAGATATACAATTTCCTCGTTTATTAAGCCCCCTAATGGCGAATTTTTCCGAAATTTTTATCGAACGACATTAAGATTAACACCAACATGTGTGTAAAATTTGGACTCGATCCGATGTCTAATTTTGGATTTCTTTGGATTTTTGATATTCCACGTCTAATTTAGCTAATAAACCAATATTCAAAACGCTACCGTTTCGTTGTCAAAGGTCGCATCAAAAAATTGTTTCCTGCATTCTTTGCGCGTGCGTCTGAAGATGTCGTGTGCAAAGTTTGGTGTTGATTGGTCAAGAAATGTGGGAGGAGTAGGGAAAAAGCATTTTTGCGGTTTTCGCGATTTTGCGAAAAAAAATTATGGACGCAAATGGGCGTGGCCTATGCCAAAAGATGCAGCAGGCTCCAGTGAATCTGTGCGTACAAGTTTTTGAATGTGGGAGATTCGGTGTGGGAGTTATTGCCCCAAACGCGTCTGTCCTTGGTATAGCGCCACCTAGTGGCCGGCGCGTCTGGATTTGGTTATCTGAGTAGCGGTGCCGGACCTGGATCTAGTCATGCAATTGGCGCGTGTGCACCATTTACGGTTTGGGCTGTAGTCCCACAAGTACGGGGGGAAGAATAATAATAATAATAATAATAGGAAAAATCCTTACAAAAACAATAGGGATCCAACCTGTTGGCTTGGACCCCTAATAATCCTTACAAAAACAATAGGGATCCAACCTGTTGGCTTGGACCCCTAATAATAAAAATCCTTACAAAAACAATAGGGATCCAACCTGTTGGCTTGGACCCCTAATAAGAACTAGAACTGCAAGCAGTTATGCAGGGGTCCAAGAAGTGTGCATTTCGCCGGCACAACGCGACAAGAAATGTGCGTTTCGCCGGCACAACGCGAAGCATGTGTTCAAAACGCTACCCTGAACCTGTGGATATAAAGGTTTTGACTGTGGGACCTTCGGTGTGGGAGTTATAGCCTAAAACGCGTTTTCAGAACATTGGCCAAATAGGAGATAGACAATGTCGTCGTTTTTTGGCGCCGCCCTGTGGCGAAATTTTCCAAGGACAATTTTCCTTTGCCAAATAACTCCCGCCCACATTAATAATTCTTGGCCATATTTTCTATATAGACTCGGGTTTGCCCCTTGATGGTTTCCCTTGAGTTTGAAGAACATTCCTTTGGCCAATTAGAAGATATACAATTTCCTCGTTTATTGCGCCCCCTAATGGCGAAATTTTCCGAAATTTTTATCGAACGACATTAAGGTTAGCACCAACATGTGTGTAAAATTTGGACTCGATCCGATGTCTCAATTTGGATTTCTTTGGATTTTTGCTATTCCACGTCTAATTTAGCTAATAAACCAATATTCAAAACGCTACCGTTTCGTCGTCGAAGGTCGGATCAAAAAAGTGTTTCATGCATTCTTTGCGTGTGCGTCTGAAGATGCCGTGTGCAAAGTTTGGTGTCGATTGGTCAAGAAATGTGGGACGAGTAGCGAAAAAACAGTTTTGCGGTTTTCGCGATTTTGCGAAAAAAAATTCCAGACGCAAATGGGCGTGGCCTATGCCAAAAGATGCAGCAGACTCCAGTGGATATGTGCGTACAAGTTTTTGACTGTGGGAGGTTCGGTGCGGGAGTTATAGCCCCAAACGCGTATTCCTTGGTATAGCGCCACCTAGTGGCCGGCGTGCCTGGATTTTGTCGTCTGCCTAGAACTCAGGGACCTGGATCTAGTCATGCAATTGGCGTGTCGTCACCATTTACGGTTTGGGCTGTGGGCCCACTTCTAGGGGGGAATAATAATAACTAGAACTGCAAGCAGTTATGCAGGGGTCCAAGAAGTGTGCATTTCGCCGGCACAACGCGACAAGAAATGTGCGTTTCGCCGGCACAACGCGAAGCATGTGTTCAAAACGCTACCCTGAACCTGTGGATACAAAGGATTTGACTGTGGTAGGAGTAGCGAGAAGTCAGTGTAGCGTTTTCGCGGCGAAATTTTGTAGAAGATATACAATTTCCTCGTTTATTGCGCCCCCTAATGGCGAAATTTTCCGAAATTTTTATCGTATGACATTAAGGTTAGCACCAACATGTGTGCACAATTTGGACTCGTTCCGATGTCTAATTTTGGATTTCTTTGGATTTTTGATTTTCCGCGTCTAATTTAGCTCATAAACCAATATTCAAAACGCTACCGTTTCGTCGTCAAAGGTCGCATCAAAAAAGTGTTTCATGCATTCTTTGCGTGTGCGTCTGAAGATGTCGTGTGCAAAGTTTGGTGTCGATTGGTCAAGAAATGTGGGAGGAGTAGGGAAAAAACAGTTTTGCGGTTTTCGCGATTTTGCGAAAAATATTTCTAGACGCAAATGGGCGTGGCCTAGGCCAAAAGATGCAGCAGACTCCAGTGCATCTGTGTGTACAAGTTTTTGGACTCTGGGAGGTTCGGTGTGGGAGTTATAGCCCAAAACGCGTATTCCTTGGTATAGCGCCACCTAGTGGCCGGCATGTCTGGATTTTGTCGTCTGCGTAGTGTTCACGGACCTGGATCTAGTGATGCAATTGGCGCGTATGCACCATTTACGGTCTGGGCTGTGGTACCACTTCTAGCCGGGAATAATAACAAGAAGTGTGCATTTCGCCGGCACAACGCGACAAGAAATGTGCGTTTCGCCGGCAGAACGCGAAGCAAGTATTCAAAACGCTACCCTGAACCTGTGGATATAAAGGTTTTGACTGTGGGAGCTTCGGTGTGGGAGTTATAGCCTAAAACTCGTTTTCAGAACATTCCATTGGCCAAATAGGAGATAGACAATGTCGTCGTTTTTTGGCGCCGCCCTGTGGCGACATTTTCCAAAGACAATTTTCCTTTGCCAAATAACTCCCGCCCACATTAATAATTCTTGGCCATATTTGCTATATAGACTCGGGTTTGCCCCTTGATGGTTCCCTTATAGTTTGAAGAACATTCCTCTGGCCAATTAGAAGATATACAATTTCCTCGTTTATTGCGCCCCCTAATGGCGAAAAATTCCGTTTTTTTTATTGAACGACATTAAGGGTAACACCGACATGCGTCTAAAATTTGGGCTTGATCCGATGTCTAATTTTGGTATTTTTTGAATTTTTGCGTTTCGGCGTAAAACGTAGCTAATAAACCAATGTTCAAAACGCTACCGTTTCGTCGTCGAGGGTCGGATCAAAAAAGTGTTCAAGCATTCTTTGCGTGTGCGTCTGAAGATGCCGTGTGCAAAGTTTGGTGTCGATTGGTTAAGAAATGTGGGAGGAGTAGGGAAAAAACAGTTTTGCGGTTTTTGCGATTTTGCGAAAAAAAATTATTGACGCAAATGGGCGTGGCCTATGCCAAAAGATGCAGCAGACTCCAGTGCATATGTGCGTACAAGTTTTTGACTGTGGGAGGTTCGGTGTGGGAGTTATAGCCCCAAACGCGTATTCCTTGGTATAGCGCCACCTAGTGGCCGGCATGTCTGGATTTTGTCGTCTGCGTAGTCCCCACGGATCTGGATCTAGTCATGCAATTGGCGTGTCGGCACCATTTACGGTTTGGGCTGTGGGCACACTTTTAGGGAGGTAAGTATAATAATAATAAACACTACAAAAACAATAGGGATCCAACCTGTTGGCTTGGACCCCTAATAAGAAACTAGAACTGCAAGCAGTTATGCAGGGGTCCAAGAAGTGTGCATTTCGCCGGCACAACGCGACAAGAAATGTGCGTTTCACCGGCAGAACGCGAAGCAAGTATTCAAAACACTACCGTGAACAACATGTGGATATAAAGGTTTTGACTGTGGGAGGTTCGGTGTGGGAGTTATAGCCCAAAACGCGTTTTCAGAACATTCCATTGGCGATTAGGAGATGTATTATTTCGTCGTTTTTTTGCGCCCTCTTGTGGCGAAATTTTGCAAAGACAATTTTCCTTTTCCAAATAACTCCCGCCCACATTAATAATTCTTGACCATAATTTTTATATAGACTCGGGTTTGCCCCTTGATGGTTCCCTCATAGTTTGAAGAACATTCCTTTGGCCAATTAGAAGATATACAATTTCAACATTTATGGCGCCCCCTAATGGCGACATTTTCCGAAATTTTTATCGTACGACATTAAGGTTAGCACCAACATGTGTGTAAAATTTGGACTCGTTCCGATGTCTAATTTTGGATTTCTTTGGATTTTTGATTTTCCACGTCTAATTTAGCTCATAAACCAATATTCAAAACGCTACCGTTTCGTCGTCGAAGGTTGGATCAAAAAAGTGTTCCAGCGTTCTTTGCGTGTGCGTCTGAAGATGCCGTGTGCAAAGTTTGGTGTCGATTGGTCAAGAAATGTGGGAGGAGTAGGGAAAAAACTGTTTTGCGGTTTTCACGATTTTGCGAAAAAAAATTCTAGACGCAAATGGGCGTGGCCTATGCCAAAAGATGCAGCAGACTCCAGTGAATATGTGCGTACAAGTTTTTGACTGTGGGAGGTTCGGTGTGGGAGTTATAGCCCCAAACGCGTATTCCTTGGTATAGCGCCACCTAGTGGCCGGCATGTCTGGATTTTGTCGTCTGCGTAGTCCGAAGAGATCTGGATCTAGTCATGCAATTCGCGCGTCGGCACCATTTACGGTTTGGGGTGTGGGCATAGTTTCAGGGGGGTAAGTATAATAATAAAAATCCTTACAAAAACAATAGGGATCCAACCTGTTGGCTTGGACCCCTAACTAGAACTGCAAGCAGTTATGCAGGGGTCCAAGAAGTGTGCATTTCGCCGGCACAACGCGACAAGAAATGTGCGTTTCGCCGGCACAACGCGAAGCAAGTATTGAAAACGCTACCGTGAACTACATGTGGATATAAAGGTTTTGACTGTGGGAGCTTCGGTGTGGGAGTTATAGCCTAAAACGCGTTTTCAGAACATTCCATTGGCCAAATAGGAGATAGACAATGTCGTCGTTTTTTGGCGCCGCCCTGTGGCGAAATTTTCCAAAGACAATTTTCCTTTTTCAAATAACTCCCGCCCACATTAATATTTCTTGGCCATATTTTCTATATAGACTCGGGATTGCCCCTTGATGGTTTCCCTCGGGTTTGAAGAACATTCCTCAGGCCAATTAAAAGATATACAATTTCCTCGTTTATTGCGCCCCCTAATGGCGAAAATTTCCGGATTTTTTATCAAACGACATTAAGGTTAGCACCAACATGTGTGTAAAATTTGGACTTGTTCCGATGTTTAATTTTGGATTTCTTTGGATTTTGGATTTTTCACGTCTAATTTAGCTCATAAACCAATATTCAAAACAATACCGTTTCGTCGTCGAGGGTCGGATCCAAAAAGTGATCAATGCATCTTTGCGTGTGCGTCTGAAGATGCCGTGTGCAAAGTTTGGTGTCGATTGGTCAAGAAATGTGGGAGGAGTAGGGAAAAAACAGTTTTGCGTTTTTCGCGATTTTGCGAAAAAAAATTATGGACGCAAATGGGCGTGGCCTATGCCAAAAGATGCAGCAGACTCCAGTGAATATGTGCGTACAAGTTTTTGACTGTGGGAGGTTCGGTGTGGGAGTTATAGCCCCAAACGCATCTTTCCTTGGTATAGCGCCACCTAGTGGCCGGCATGTCTGAATTTGGTTATCTGAGTAGCGGTGCCGTACCTGGTTCTAGTCATGCAATTGGCGCGTGTGCACCATTTACGGTTTGGGCTGTGGTTCCATTTTCACGGGGAGGTAGTATAATAATAATAATAAAAATCCTTACAAAAACAATAGGGATCCAACCTGTTGGCTTGGACCCCTAATAAAAAAAATCATTACAAAAACAATAGGGATCCAACCTGTTGGCTTGGACCCCTAAAAATCCTTACAAAAACAATAGGGATCCAACCTGTTGGCTTGGACCCCTAACTAGAACTGCAAGCAGTTATGCAGGGGTCCAAGAAGTGTGCATTTCGCCGGCACAACGCGACAAAAAATGTGCGTTTCGCCGGCACAACGCGAAGCATGTGTTCAAAACGCTACCCTGAACCTGTGGATACAAAGGATTTGACTGTGGTAGGAGTAGCGAGAAGTCAGTGTGGCGTTTTCGCGGCAAAATTTTGTAGAAGATACACAATTTCCTCGTTTATTGCGCCCCCTAATGGCGAAATTTTCCGAAATTTTTATCGAACGACAATAAGGTTAGCACCAACATGTGTGTAAAATTTGGACTCGATCCGATGTCTCATTTTGGATTTCTTTGGATTTTTGATATTCCACGTCTAATTTAGCTAATAAACCAATATTCAAAACGCTACCGTTTCGTCGTCGAAGGTCGGATCAAAAAAGTGTTTCCTGCATTCTTTGCGTGTGTGTCTGAAGATGTCGTGTGCAAAGTTTGGTGTCGATTGGTCAAGAAATGTGGGAGAAGTAGCGAAAATACAGTTTTGCGGTTTTCGCGATTTTGCGAAAAAAAATTATTGACGCAAATGGGCGTGGCCTATGCCAAAAGATGCAGCAGACTCCAGTGAATATGTGCGTACAAGTTTTTGACTGTGGGAGGTTCGGTGTGGGAGTTATAGCCCCAAACGCGTATTCCTTGGTATAGCGCCACCTAGTGACCGGCGTGTCTGGATTTTGTCGTCTGCGTAGTCCGAAGAGATCGGGATCTAGTCATGTAATTGGCGTGTGTGCACCTTTTACGGTTTGGGCTGTGGTACCACTTTTAGGGGGGTAAGTATAATAATAATAATAATAGGAAGAAAAATCCTTACAAAAACAATAGGGATCCAACCTGTTGGCTTGGACCCCTAACTAGAACTGCAAGCAGTTATGCAGGGGTCCAAGAAGTGTGCATTTCGCCGGCACAACGCGACAAGAAATGTGCGTTTCGCCGGCACAACACGAAGCATGTGTTCAAAACGCTACCCTGAACCTGTGGATACAAAGGATTTGACTGTGGTAGGAGTAGCGAGAAGTAAGTGTGGCGTTTTCGCGGCGAAATTGTGTAGAAGATATACAATTTCCTCGTTTATTGCGCCCCCTAATGGCGAAATTTTCCGATTTTTTTATTGAACGACATTAACGTTAACACCAACATGTGTGTAAAATTTGGACTCGATCCGATGTCTAATTTTGGATTTCTTTGGATTTTTGATATTCCACGTCTAATTTAGCTAATAAACAAATATTCAAAACTCTACCGTTTCGTCGTCGAAAGTCGGATCAAAAAACTGTCTGAGGGTTTCTTTGCGTGTGCGTCTGAAGATGCCGTGTGCAAAGTTTGGTGTTGATTGGTCGAGAAATGTGGGAGGGATAGCGAAAATACAGTTTTGCGGTTTTCGCGATTTTGCGAAAAAAAATTAATGACGCAAATGGGCGTGGCCTATGCCAAAAGATGCAGCAGACTCCAGTGAATAAGTGGGTACAAGTTTTTGACTGTGGGAGGTTCGGTGTGGGAGCTATAGCCCCAAACGTGTTTCTCCTTGGTATAGCGCCACCTAGAGGCCGGCATGTCTGGATTTGGTTATCTGAGTAGCGGTGCCGGACCTGGTTCTAGTCATGTAATTGGCGCGTGTGCACCATTTACGGTTTGGGCTGTGGACCGACTTTCAAGGCGGGAAGTATAATAATAATAATAATAAGAAAAATCCTTACAAAAACAATAGGGATCCAACCTGTTGGCTTGGACCCCTAACTAGAACTGCAAGCAGTTATGCAGGGGTCCAAGAAGTGTGCATTTCGCCGGCACAACGCGACAAGAAATGTGCGTTTCGCCGGCACAACGCGAAGCATGTGTTGAAAACGCTACCCTGAACCTGTGGATATAAAGGTTTTGACTGTGGGAGCTTCGGTGTGGGAGTTATAGCCTAAAACGCGTTTTCAGAACATTGGCCAAATAGGAGATGGACAATGTCGTCGTTTTTTGGCGCCGCCCTGTGGCGAAATTTTCCAAGGACAATTTTCCTTTGCCAAATAACTCCCGCCCACATTAATAATTCTTGGCCATATTTTCTATATAGACTCGGGTTTGCCCCTTGATGGTTTCCCTTGAGTTTGAAGAACATTCCTTTGGCCAATTAGAAGATATACAATTTACTCGTTTATTGCGCCCCCTAATGGCGAAATTTTCCGAAATTTTTATCGAACGACATTAAGGTTAGCACCAACATGTTTGTAAAATTTGGACTCGATCCGATGTCTCATTTTGGATTTCTTTGGATTTTTGCTATTCCACGTCTAATTTAGCTAATAAACCAATATTCAAAACGCTACCGTTTCGTCGTCGAAGGTCGGATCAAAAAAGTGTTTCATGCATTCTTTGCGTGTGTGTCTGAAGATGTCGTGTGCAAAGTTTGGTGTCGATTGGTCAAGAAATGTGGGAGGAGTAGGGAAAAAACAGTTTTGCGGTTTTCGCGATTTTGCGAAAAAAAATTCTAGACGCAAATGGGCGTGGCCTATGCCAAAAGATGCAGCAGACTCCAGTGAATATGTGTGTACAAGGTTTTGAATGTTGGAGGTTCGGTGTGTGAGTTATAGCCCCAAACGCGTCTTTCCTTGGTATAGCGCCACCTAGTGGCCGGCGTGTCTGGATTTTGTTATCTGAGTAGCGGTGCCGGACCTGGATCTAGTCATGCAATTGGCGTGTCGGCACCATTTACGGTTTGGGCTGTGGGCCCACTTTTAGCGCGGGAAGTATAATAACTAGAACTGCAAGCAGTTATGCAGGGGTCCAAGAAGTGTGCATTTCGCCGGCACAACGCGACAAGAAATGTGTGTTTCGCCGGCACGACGCGAAGCATGTGTTCAAAACGCTACCCTGAACCTGTGGATACAAAGGATTTGACTGTGGTAGGAGTAGCGAGAAGTCAGTGTAGCGTTTTCGCGGCGAAATTTTGTAGACGATATACAATTTCCTCGTTTATTGCGCCCCCTAATGGCGAATTTTTCCGAATTTTTTATCGAACGACGATAAGGTTAACACCAACATGTGTGTAAAATTTGGACTCGATCCGATGTCTAATTTTGGATTTCTTTGGATTTTTGATATTCCACGTCTAATTTAGCTAATATACCAATATTCAAAACGCTACCGTTTCGTCGTCAAAGGTCGCATCAAAAGAGTGTTTCGTGCATTCTTTGCGTGTGCGTCTGAAGATGTCGTGTGCAAAGTTTGGTGTTGATTGGTCGAGAAATGTGGGAGGAGTAGCGAAAAAACAGTTTTGCGGTTTTCGCGATTTTGCGAAAAAAAATTCTAGACGCAAATGGGCGTGGCCTATGCCAAAAGATGCAGCAGACTCCAGTGAATATGTGTGTACAAGGTTTTGAATGTGGGAGGTTCGGTGTGGGAGTTATAGCCCCAAACGCGTCTTTCCTTGGTATAGCGCCACCTAGTGGCCGGCGTGTCTGGATTTTGTTATCTGAGTAGCGGTGCCGGACCTGGATCTAGTCATGCAATTGGCGTGTCGGCACCATTTACGGTTTGGGCTGTGGGCCCACTTTTAGCGCGGGAAGTATAATAATAAAAATCCTTACAAAAACAATAGGGATCCAACCTGTTGGCTTGGACCCCTAATAATAAAAATCCTTACAAAAACAATAGGGATCCAACCTGTTGGCTTGGACCCCTAATAAACTAGAACTGCAAGCAGTTATGCAGGGGTCCAAGAAGTGTGCATTTCGCCGGCACAACGCGACAAGGAATGTGCGTTTCGCCGGCACAACGCGAAGCAAGTATTCAAAACGCTACCGTGAACAACATGTGGATCTAAAGGTTTTGACTGTGGGAGCTTCGGTGTGGGAGTTATAGCCTGAAACGCGTTTTCAGAACATTCCATTGGCCAAATAGGAGATAGACAATGTCGTCGTTTTTTGGCGCCGCCCTGTGGCGAAATTTTCCAAAGACAATTTTCCTTTTTCAAATAACTCCCGCCCACATTAATATTTCTTGGCCATATTTTCTATATAGACTCGGGATTGCCCCTTGATGGTTTCCCTCGGGTTTGAAGAACATTCCTTGGGCCAATTAAAAGATATACAACTTCCTCGTTTATTGCGCCCCCTAATGGCGAAAAATTCCGGAATTTTTATCGAACGACATTAAGGTTAGCACCAACATGTGTGTAAAATTTGGACTCGTTCCGATGTCTAATTTTGGATTTCTTTGGATTTTTGATTTTCCACGTCTAATTTAGCTCATAAACCAATACTCAAAACACTAACGTTTCGTTGTCGAAGGTCGGATCAAAAAACTGTCTCACGATTCCTTTGCGTGTGCGTCTGAAGATGTCGTGTGCAAAGTTTGGTGTCGATTGGTCAAGAAATGTGGGCGGAGTTGGGAAAAAACAGTTTTGCGGTTTTCGCGATTTTGCGAAAAAAAATCTTAGACGCAAATGGGCGTGGCCTATGTCAAAAGATGCAGCAGACTCCAGTGAATATGTGCGTACAAGTTTTTCAATGTGGGAGATTCGGTGTGGGAGTTATAGCCCCAAACGCGTTTTCCCTTGGTATAGCGCCACCTAGTGTTCGGCGTGTCTGGATTTTGTCGTCTGCGTAGTCCGAAGAGATCTGGATCTAGTCATGCAATTCGCGTGTCGGCACCATTTACGGTTTGGGCTGTGGTCCCACTTTTAGGGAGGTAAGAATAATAATAATAATAATAATAGGAACTAGAACTGCAAGCAGTTATGCAGGGGTCCAAGATATGTGCATTTTGCCGGCACAACGCGACAAGAAATGTGCGTTTCGCCGGCACAACGCGAAGCAAGTATTCAAAACGCTACCGTGAACAACCTGTGGATACAAAGGTTTCGACTTTGGGGGGTTCGGTGTGGGAGTTATAGCCCCAAACGCCTTGTCCGCTACCGTTTCGATTGGTTTGCTTTACCAGAGCCCCGTTGGCCAGCATGTTTCCAGGTCCATTCAGACAGTGTCTTGGATGGACCTGGAATACAGACACACTGTTTCCGCCTCTCACGACGTGGACGAGGGGTTGGGTTTTGAGAGGCACATTTTTTTGAAAAAATCAAAAAAATCCAAATGGTATTTTAAAGATTGAATAAAAAGGTAACCTAAATCCATGGCTAACATACTACAATGAGGGTACATCATATATCTGTGGATTAATACTTACGTAATGTTATCAATGGTTTGTTAATGCGCATTTAACACTATTTAATGTTGAGTAATGATTGGTTAGGCATTAAGTATACTTAGTTAACTATACTTACTATAGCATTAACTAAGCATAACAGTTAGTTGTACTTAGTTAATACTTATCTTAGCATTAACTAAGTAAAACTAACTGTAATGCTTAGTTAATGCTAAGATAAGTATTAACTAAGCATTAGTTAGTTTCACTTGGCTGATGCTTAGATTAGCATTAACTAAGGATAACAGTTAGTTTGACTTAGTTAATGTTTATCAAGCATTACGCAAGTATTTAGAAATGGTTAGTTAGCTATGAGTTATTAACTAAGCATTAACAAATAGTTTATGAATGTACCCTTATTGTAAATTGTAAGTTGTAGATGAATAGGGAAAAAATGCTGAAAAGGGACAAAATATCTATGGCTTTTATTAGAGGGGCAAATAAGAAAATAAATAAAAAAAAAAATGGGGAGAAAATTTAGAGTAAAAATCCGAAAGTTAAAAATGGATAATATTTATTATTTATTAGAAAAAATAGAAGAGACGAAGACAAAACATTTAAAACATTGGGTAGTGCTAAAAAAAGAAAACCTTAACTATGGCTTTGTTTAGAGGGGCAAACCCATAACAAAAAAATGGGGAGAAAATGCATTATTTATTAGAAAAAAAAAAAAAAAAAAAAAAAAATAGAATATTTAATATTTAATATTTATTTGAAAAAATAGAAAAGACAAAGACAAAACATTTAAAACATTGGGTAGTGCTAAAAAAAAACCCCATATCTATGGCTTTGTTTAGTGGGGCAAATCCATTAAAAAAAATGGGGAGAAAATTCATTATTTATTAGAAAAAATAGAAAATTAAAAATATTTAATATTTATTATTTATTTGAAAAAATAGAAAAGACAGACAAAACATTTAAATTATTGGGTAGTGCTAAAACCTGCGAGCCAAACGAGCTAACCAGTTACAGAAGGAAATCTAAACAGAGGCACTCATGATCGGAGTAGTACGTGGACAGAATTCGCACTCTGATATCAGTGGGATTAATGTCACGAATGTATACGTGATCAATTGTTGTGTCGTTTTCTGTGGTTGGCAAAGAGACAATTTGGGTGTAACCTTGCTGTCGCATGAAATTTTCTGTAGATTTAGAAACAAGGGCATTGTCGTTGAAGTCACCCATAATTACCTTTCCTCCTGAAAGTTGGTTAAAGTGTTGCATTACCAAAGCGAGATTGTGTTTGAATAAGGCGAGTTGATATGATGGCGGTTTGTACAGCACAATGTAATTGTAATTCAAAGGCTGAACATTAAACATGATGGCTTCCAAGTCACTGCATGGCATGTGTATAATGTTACAAGTGATGTGGTCTTTGTGATAGTAGCCCACACCACCGTGCCGTTTGTTTACCAAGTCTTGGAATTGGGTCATGTTATGGTAGGATTGGGACCGGAGTTTGTGATTAAAAGTCCAACCTGGCATTTCAATGGAACTGACTGATGTGCTTTGTTCCAGCCATGTTTCTGTCACGCAAATGATGTCAGCACTCAAGATTCTCTGGTCATGTTTAAGGTCTTCCATGTGTTGACATAGACCTTGAATGTTGTGTAAGCATATTTTGAGGGTTGAAGTAATTTCTGCTGGGGGAGTTGCAATGAATGGTTCCATTTTTTGCAGGGCAATGTCGATGTCTCGTTTTGAATAGAAGGCTTTGGCTGTGTAGTGTTGAATGCTAAGGTTTTCCTCACACGTTACTCGGCTTAATGCTACATATGCTTGGCCAGCTGCAAATATATCTTTGAGGGACACTACAGCTCTTTCTAAAGTTAAACCTTGAACTTTGTGTATGGTACAGGCCCATGCTAGGCGTAACGGGAATTGGCGTCTAGATCCACCAGTCATTGCTTTGTCTTCAACAGCATCTATGGGTGTTGCTTGTTGAAATTGTGGCTCCAAGCATAGAGACCTACTCCTCAGTTTCCTGCCGATTTTGTCATTGTCAAAGTTAACCAAAATGGTTTTGGGAAACTGAACGTTTCCTTGAAATGTTATTTTGCAAACGGTACCGAATACACCATTGACCAATCCGTCGGACAGATCTATATTTTTGATGAGCATAACGCGAGCTGATGGACCAACGATTAACGTTCTGCTTAAGCATGTCTGTTTATCAAAAGTTTGTGGACTACGTTTTTTCGTTACATTTCCTGTGTTAGGGTCTCTCTGAGTATCTTGAGCTTGAATTTGCACTATATCCGTACATGTCTTGTTTAACATGGTGATGTTATGGACTTCCACTGCAGTATTTGTTGAGAAAATGTGAAGGTCCTGTGTCAGTTCCCCCTCGTCTGTCTCGCGTTGTCTTAGTAAGATTTCATCTCGCTCATAAAGATTGTCACCTTTTCTGTGTTTCCTAAGACGATTCAAGGTTTCAGCAAACTCTTTGTTTTTTTGTCGCATTATCTTAGTCAACTCAATGTGAGTGAAATGATTGTTCCACAGATCGGTCACCAATTGCTCGCGGTAAAGATGTGTTCCCATTACTGGGCCGAGCTGGAAGAAGTCACCAACTGCCATGATTGATACATTCCCAAACAATGCATAATCTCCTTGTTGCTTTATTTGTCGTAGTCTGCCATGGACATACGTCAGGATTTTATGATCAACCATACTCACCTCGTCCAAAATGAGTATTTGTAAGTCTTTCATGGTGGCTCTTAACGAATTGATTCTTTCATCTCCTAGAGGTTGATATGGCAGTTTGGCAGATGTAGTAATAGCAAAGGTGCTGTGTATTGTGCTTCCGTTGATATTATATGCTGCTACTCCTGTAGGAGCTGCTAGCAAAACATGAGTGTCATCTGGATTAATGGACATTCTTGCAAAGAGTCTGCATGACTCGTAGTACACAGCTTTAATCAGGTGGGACTTTCCCGTGCCTGCTCCCCCTGAAATGAATACGCGAAACGGGTCAGGGTTTTTGCCATTGACTTTGTCAAGGCACCATGCGCGGATTTTGTAAAAAATTTGAGTTTGTTGTTCGTTTAACGTGCGCATAATGGACAGACCTTCAGCTCTTTGTATCGAGTGTGTGGGAAATTCTTTAGACAGTGTCGCGATTGTGTCCGACTGCAAGTCCGGTATGGCTTCTCTTTCATTTTGATTTGTGTCGTTGTTGTTAGTCATCTCCTCCTGACATTCTAATCGCTCCAACTCAGATTCAGGACAAAGGTCTGCCCATGCCTCGTCGTGAGCCCCGTGGTGCCCTGCAACCTCTTGGCATCTGTCGAGCTCATCTGCATCTACTTCAAACAGGGATCTGTTCAAATCTACAACTTCCTTAACACTTTGCGTTGTATTGCTGCTGTTAGTGATGGAACCGGTCCTGTAAAATTGCTCATAACTGTTGTACGGTGGAGGTTTTATCTCATCTGTTGAATAATGAGGCAAAAACAATTGTAGCAAACTTTGGTAGTGCTTTTCTGGATATTTGGTTTGTGAGAAACGAGCGTATCTAACAACAGCATCAGATCCCCTAGTTCTCATCTTAACAAAGCCAGTGTTTTTTTCCAGTTTAACAGAGCCCTTGCTGTGCTGCTCTTTCCCGTACAGAACTCTGTATTTTGAAACAAATGTGGCTATACAAATATCATGGAAAATTGCGCCCTGGGGACGGTTTTTGTAGCGGTCCGTTATGCTCGTCATCCATATTGAGTCTGTTGATGTGTCACCCTGTTCTGCTTTGCTTTGAATGACACTGAGAGGATAACTCATTCTGACGGTATTTTCACCAGTAGGGATAAATGTGACCAGTCTTGAGCTTTCGTTGAGATGCATGTTTGTAACTCGATAAACACTTTCTTGAGCTGAGACCTCGCGATTGTGGAGAAAGACACTTCCCAACTTATTGAGTGTTTGTTTTGCATCCAAATTTCCATGTTTTTTCATTTCATTTTGAGTATGTTGTAACAATAAGCCCATGTCTTGTTCTGCTTTTGAGATGTAGGATATTATGTATACTACACAAGCAAAAGCATCGCAGACATATTGTATGTCCATGTTGGCATCCCAGCAACGCAAAAGGTCTTTGTTGTATTGATTAACGTAAACATCTGATGGGTTGCGTTTGTGTACAACCGCGTTTTTATTGGTTGTCAATCGGTAGGCATTTTCAAACATTTCCTGGGTGATGTTAATGGAAGCAAATAGCTGATCCACAGTGTCAAATGTTAGGTCTGGACTTGAAAGAGCATGTTTGACCCTTGTCATGACACTTTTAGCCACCTCTTTTTCTTTTCGCATTTCTAATATAGAGATGTCTATCGGATCAGCCTCTGTTACCTCCTGGTTCTCGTCTGTTTTACTTCTACAAAGAAAGGTGTGGTTGCTTGGAGGACGTGGAAAGTTAAATCTGCATGTTGTGCCTTTTTTCCTACAACTCTTTGAGTGCTTGGAGCTGTGTTTTTGAACGCTGGAAACAACTTCATGCAATGCGTCGGTTGCTGGCGGGAGTTCACAACTGATGTATTTATCAATAAATTGTGTGACTTCTTGGTCTGTGTTTTTGCCTATTTTCGGTGCATTTTCTACCCAGAACAGACAATGTGTATGGGGTGAGCCGCGTTGTTGGAATTCAACTCTAAAAAATGTCTCGATAACTTTACCAATGGGGTTAGCTGGTGACTTGATGACGTCATTTAGGAAAGTCTGAAACCTGTGTTGGAACATTCTTGCCGCGGTAACCGGATTAGTTTTGAGTAAATTGCACCTCTGTGACCAGTCCAGGTCGTTGACATTTCCCTGTATTTTCTGTAGTCTCATGAAAACATCGATGAGTTCAGTCCAGCGTAAATCAGCACATGAAAATGAACAGAACCAAGTAGGGACACCAAGCTGACGAACGATAGCAAATAGATTTTTCTGTACACCTTGCCAAAAAACTGGAGTCCCTCGGATCGGTTTAAGGAACTTGTAACCGAGATCGGTTTTTAAGACATTTTGTACATAGTCTTTGTTTGAAAGCATGGCGGAAGTTATAGCCAATGATTCCCCTGCATGGTAACCTTTTCTCAGTGCTATGGACACCTTGGAAACAACCTGATTGACCTCAGATAAATATTGAGCATAGAAAATGTAGTCCAAGTTGCTGCTAAACCTCCCATCAGCATTTAGGATTCGTGTGTTGATGTATCTACTGAGAGTGAGCCTGTGGGGCCGTGCATCATGGAATGTACCTGTCCCTTTGGGGAAAAGAGTTGGGAAACATTTTGCTTCATTGCCCTTATCTGTCAGCAGCCTAACAGGACTGTTGCCCTCAGCTGGAGCTATTGATAAAACACTTTCGAAATGCTGATCAAATATTTCTTGTGCGATATCAATCGGTTGCAAACATGTGTCCAAGAGTAACCCGTGTGTTTGAGTTTCATATATGTGGTCAGCTTCTTCATCATCCGACACCTGGTCTGATTGAGTTGTAATGTCACTGCTTTCAGGTGCAGATGGAGTGTCATTAACTGGGTTGCATTCTTTCAAAACAGAACATGCATCTTCTGGCAAGGGATTTTCCCATTCTGCGTTAAAGTCTATGTCCTTATACCATTTATTCATGTCCTTTAAACATGCTATCGCATTTTGGATTTTTTGAGTGTGCACATATTGATACTGATAATGCCCCTTATAAGTAAGTTTTCTTTTCAGTTTTATTCGGATCATTAAATCTTGATTTTCTAGCCTTGGGAGAACCGAAGTGACTACATCGCTGTTTGATGGAACGCAAGTCACCGGCCCATGGACAGAATTCTGAGAACCTCGTGGCAATGCCACAAGTCGCATAAAGGGAATATTCAATGCGCACAGGTGTTGTTCTAATGAGTTCAGTGTGCCTAATTCGTCAGGAATTGGATCCAATGCCATATTGTTCACAGCGCTCTCCTGGGGAACCTTACCACTGAGTATCTTGGAGTTGCAACTGAAACATATCCACAATTTCCCAGCAACTGTCTGTTTTAGTGTGCATGGCGTTAAACATGCAATATCACATTGATGGAGATATGTTGTAGTAATGCATTGTTTTGCAATTGCTGACACAGTTGAAGCCTTGGACTCATATGAAGTTATTTCACATAATCTTACTTGCTTTCGGAACAATAATCTGTGACATGAACAACAAACATGTTCTGGTCCATGTTTGACCTCTTCTTGGAAGAGCTCAATTACAAAGTCAATATTGTGTTTTAAGAGGGTTAGATTAAGTCTCTTTTGACAGTTTCTTTCAATTAAAGAGGGCTTACAAGCCGGATCTTCTCTGTATTTGATTACAGTTCTTTGTTTCACCTGGTTACGATGGGCCGGATTATTAGCATATTTTTCAATACTGCTGTTTACTACTTGCTGTTTGAACGGTTCATTATTAGCATATTTTTCAATACTGTGGTTTTTTACTTGTTGTTTGAACGGTTCATTATTGGCATATTTCTTAATACTGCTAGTTTTCCGATTTGCTTGATACTGTTCATCACAATTATATCTTTCTTGTGTTTTTAGCTTTTTAACTCGCCTATATTCTGTGTCTTCAGCATATGTTTTCTTTATTCTTACATTATATACTTTATCAGTAAATTTTTTACGAGGTGAAACACGGTCTGCATTGGACATTTTGTGCGACGTTTCGCAGAAGCTGGTTAAACTAAAGCATGTGAGCAAGGTTTTTTCTTTGACACATGCAATTGGTTCATAATGGCTTTCATTGCAGTGTTTTAGATATATAGCTTTTCTTGAAATGGGCTCAATGTTCGCCGTAAACGTAATCCATTTCTGTTGACTGTATGTGTAAATATCAACACAGAGCAAATCTGCAGAAGCTTGTATTTCCAACTCTGTTGCCCAAGATCCAACATATTTCATTTTTGAGTCCCGGAGATATTGCTCCACAGAATCAAATTGCCGTCTTAGACAAGTAATGTAATGAAGTGGATTATTTGAGATGTGATTCACTACAGCCTTTCGAAAGGCCTTGTGATGTGACTCGCAACCACTCAATACAGACGAAAGAGAACGAAAGAAACAATTACCGTCACCTTCAATGGATGTTGTTTGGCATGGCTCAGGTTGTGCCATATCGAAGGTTTGTACAATAATATTTTTATCTAAACTTGGTACGACATTCAGTTTGTTGCAGATCCTGTTTTTTTCCCTAAATGTCAATCCAGTAAATATTATATTGGGGCTATCTGTTACAGAAATTAAACAGACATCTGATGCACCCTCTGTGTGAATTGGAGGATCACTGTCAATGTTTACAGTTGTGTCACATGTAGAAGTGTTTGCTACAGGCTGCACAGTTTCAAGGGAAAAAGACGCGTTTACTGCAAGGGAATTTCTATCTGTTACCGAACGGACACAGAGATCAGAGTCACTGTCAGTGTCCAAAGTACTGTCATGTGCCGAAGTGCTGGCTTCAGGCTGTGCAGTTAAAGCAGTAAATGGTGAGTTTACCTCAACAGCTTTCACACCAGTGACTTCAAACACCTTGTTTGGGATATCAAAAGCATGTGGATGATTTTGATATAAGGAATTGACAAGGTTCTTAATATGGTCATATAACTCATACACAGTAGCATAGTGCGCTACTATGCTGGTTCCAGCCGGTGCAACCGAACCCCAAGTACTACGAGAATGAGGATCGAAAACTGCAAAAGTAGTTTCGACCTTGAAAACGGCACAGACACTTCCTTGGATGTTGAGCAAGCATGTGTCTGTCTGCAGCAGTGTCTTCTGAATAGCCTCTTCTAAAGGCATGGCTATGTTTTGCAAAGAAGCGTCATAATCATCCTTTTGATCAAGACTTCCAGTGAGTGTATCAAAATATTCCAAACTAAATAATTTATTGTTTAATTTGCAGTGTCTGGGTAACTCGGAAATGAAAATATGCCCACTGGTTTTGGCTGCACTGATTTCCTTATTTTCTAGCATAGATGTGTATAAGCCATTACCTTGTTTTAGAATATGATGAATGTTCTTTTTTTTCCATTTGAGAACGCTATGGGTGGTGTGGGTCATAATCGCCGCTATGCCATTTGTAGCACACTGCTTACCTGCATTTTCCCCGAAGATGTGGCTGCTCTGGTCAAACGATCCTTGAAGACACCCAGGGTTCTCATAAGTCACATGACTTGATGTAGCAGCTCTGGCAGGTGCAACATCACAGGGTGCCTAAAAACACAACAGTAGTTCAATCAAAAAGGAGTGTAACCAATAGTTTACATTGGAATTAACAAGGAATTCATAAAAAAGGCTAGGAATCAATCAGCTGTAGTTCATGGCTGTGTATAATGGTAAAACGGAATTGTAGAAGATATTAACATTACTTCCTCCTAACTAATTTCCAAGATCTAATAAATGGCAGGAAAACACACAAGGAACAGGGAATAATATGTAAAAAATAAGTACCTTCTGATTGCCAAGTGTTAGATGAGGATCTTCAAGCTGGCCATTGTCCTCAGGCGGGCTCTGCTGAAATGACAATTCATATAAGTGAATTGTCAAAAAAAGCATGTTGTTTCCCAGTAAGTAATTTGAAAATGTACATAGTTTAGGCATATTTATCAATGTTCTAAAAGAATAAAAAAAAATGGGTCTCTTAAGCTGTGGCTTTTCCCGTTGGTATACAATTTTTCCACTAGTAATTACATACCTGCTGACTGCTCGCAGTGACCTCAGGTGCTGGTTCAACCCGCTCAATGTGTGTCATCTGCAATCACAAGCATTAAGAATTTGAAAAGATTGAGGTTTACCCCTACATGCAAACTCACAAGCCATAAAAAAGGGGACATTTGGTGTATTGTGGTGAAGAGAATTAAGGACAAAGAAAACTTTTATTTCAGTTCAGCTTAAATAGTTAAAATGAGCACAACAAGTTCATCAGCCAACCTTCTTGACATTTCCAATTCAAAGTGTGCAGATATTACCAAGAACATGTTAAAAACAGTTAAACTATGTAGATTGTAATTATGAAATCAAAGTGTAAATGTTTCCAGATACTGATCCTGCAACAGATTGATTGCTTATTTGCAAATAATTTGTTTATATTGTTTTAATTACCTTGGTTGAACATCCCAAGAAGCTGGTCTCATTAGCTGTTGGTTTATCAGCCTGGGCCATCACAACTTTTGGCCCCCAAGGTGTTGGCTCCTCTTGTTTTCTCTGTCCAGAGACAACCCGAGCAGTTGGCTGGTTCACCTTCTACAATGAGGTAAGGGAGCAAAATTATCATGACTGATACAATTGTATGAAAATTGAAAAGTGGGCAGTTCAAAGAACTTACCGCTAATGTAGTTTATTTAAAACAGTAAAAAACAGTGTTGTGCACGCCTGTATTTTGTGGCGCTACATACAAATTTAACAACAAAACCCAAATATTACAAGATGCTCTTTTTTTCCCCCATTCCTTTACCTCACAAAACTCTGTTTGAAGAAACGGCCACTCATCAACACACAGAGTCTGGTCATCCCCCTCCGGTTGAGCAAACTGTAATGACATAGTAAGAATTATAGGTACACTACAATTGAGAAATAGAAACACAAAACTACACTTTCTTAAAGGGAACTTAGAGAAAATATCAAAAGAATAGAGAACCGCACTCTATTCACTGAATGTGTGTAATCATCACATGTTGTATGCAAATTACCTTGCTCGAAGGCACAAAGACACTGCCATCCAGAGTGGCTGGCACAGCAGCTTCTGGCACAGGTCGAGGGGGAGGTACCAGCTTCGAAGGTTTGGCAATCCTTGCTGGAGTTTGAAGTGCCTGGAAAATAATTGTAAATCATTGGCAAAACAATACCTACACAGAGAATTTTGGACTATCTCTTGTATTAAAGGCAAAATCAAATAATAGTTGTTCCTGTGCTTCAACCAAAAAACAAGTACATATTTCAATGAGAAATTACCAACCTCAAGGCGGGCCTTCTTTCCTTTGGAGACCACAGCCGTGGTTCCATGTGCCACCTTCCGTTTCTATCATAATGGAAGAGAACGGAAATGATAACAGTTAATGAAATATAACACATTTGTTATCAATGCAACTATCTGTACCATACAATCACTGAGAAATTACCAACCTCAAGGCGGGCCTTCTTTCCTTTGGAGACCACAGCCGTGGTTCCATGTGCCACCTTCCGTTTCTATCATAATGGAAGAGAACGGAAATGATAACAGTTAATGAAATATAACACTTTTATTATCAATGCAACTATCTCTACCATACAATGTAAAGCTTGTCATATAGGATTACAGGCGCTATTAATATGTATGCACTCACAAACAGTTAATATTAAAATCACACAAATTACCTTTGAGCGATTCCCCATGGTAGCATACATGGGGACGTCAAGGTTGGATGGAACAATGCGATCCATTGCAGCCAACTTGTCAGTGCTAAACCGGATAGGGTTTAGCACGACAAAGCACTCCCTCAGGACCAGAGGAGGCACACAAACCTAGAAATAA
This sequence comes from Gadus morhua, assembly GCF_902167405.1. Taxonomy (NCBI): domain Eukaryota; kingdom Metazoa; phylum Chordata; class Actinopteri; order Gadiformes; family Gadidae; genus Gadus; species Gadus morhua. Next base: position 23,039,931 of record NC_044057.1, read on the forward strand.
AAAACAGAATTGAGCCATTGACCATTTGCCTTGTCTTATAGGAATAGCATTTAAATTGAACAACAAATGTATGCATCATTACGGTTTGATTTCCTTTCAGCTATCATACCAATGTACAAACCTCATGAGGAAGGATCCGCACGGAAGACTGATCCCAGTCCTCAGGCGCATCCCAGGACTCAGGTTGGCTGCGCTATAAACACATAGGGAGAATTAGTATTCAATAAATGTGGCCTAACTAAAACTAAAGCTCTTCAAAATTGTATAACTTTTACCTTCCCGCGACGTCCGACGACAGTTTCCTTGAAGGGGTCAAGGGGACGTGGACGTGAAACCTCTCCCTTCACAACCACGGTGGTAGCAAAGGGTCTCACAGTCGGGGGTGACTTGGGAGGAGACACAGGCGGAGGTGTAACAGGCAGAGGTGACTGTAGCTGCCGAAAGGAGAAGTGCCACAGAAGCTTCGCGAGAAGCGGCATCCCCAGATCGTCACTCAGGTGGATCTATTATAATGAGAAGCACGGGTTATTATTGAAATAAACTGCTTTTGCCATATAAAAATGACATTACATGAATTTCTCACGTGCCAAGTTATAACACGACTTACCCCATCACGACTCCACAAGGCACGTGAGTCCAGCGGAAAGCGGTCAGCTGTGACGCAGTACTTTACACCTGCAGAAGAAAACAAATATTAAACCATACACTATATACATATTTTACACGTGGTACCAAGAGGTGGTGTTGATACACTAAAAGCTTTCCTACAAAGATATTCTATACTGACATTATCTCTTAATCATTTTTACATACCGTTCTTTACTGCAACGCGACGAAACTCCTCTCGAAGGAATTGTTGCGGTGCCAATTCACTCGCCAGCCGGGGAGGGAAATCGAGCACAAACACCTGATCCGCACAAAAGTTTTGGATTACACACTATACAATTCTGTTAAATAGTCTGCCTTGAAAATACACTTTATTTTGTAACACAAAAACTACCTTAGGCCATCGACTGCGGGCAGCTCTCAGAAGTCCATCGAAGGCAACTCCAGCCGCTTCGATGCCGGGCGTCGCCGTGAGGTTGTTGCTTGGAGCCAGCAAGCAAACGATGTCGGGGGTTCTGGGGATGTCTGCGTTCAGCAACTCAGTGCGGAGCTCAGCGGCAGACGCCCCAGGCGTAGACAGGAACCCAAACGAAAGGCAACCGTCTGGCATCCTCACGTAACGGTCAACCAATGCACGCAGATGCGAGTCGCCCACAAACAGCACAAACTATAAATAAGGACAAATAAAAAGTTGTCATTCCACTCCAAACATATTCCACAGCTAAATTATATATTATTTTCTGAAAGGTCTTTGACAAGTTTACCTGCTTAACTGGAGACTCAGGAGGGAGATCCAATCGATGGAACTTCCCAGTGAGGGCAGAGACAGGCCAAGGCTTGACACGGTGACGTGCTCCAGTGCCAAGCACTAATAAAGAGACAAATTCAACGCAAAACTAAAATGAATAACTTATCTCGAGCTGTTGATCTAAAAGTCAAACATCACACATTCATGCAATAGAATTCTGAGGAATATAAATGAGTTGAAAACATGCATCATTGTATCTTTACGACTACATACCAGGGAGGAAGCCTCTAGCCAGAGTCGTTGCCATCGGAAGAACCGTCCTCATCCTCATCTTGGCTACAGACGAAGCGCGCGAGGCACGAGGCATCTAATGATTTCACAATAAGAAAAATAGAATGTTTCAAAATAGGTACAAGATTTCCCTTTACAAATATACATCAATAAAGGCTGCATGTTGAAAACCCCACCCAGTACAGAGATGTATTTATGTAATTATAACCATGTGTTTTCATATGAAATGAACATTAAACAGAACAGATAGGTGCAATAAATACACACAAGCACAAGGTGTTCATGTGAAATCAATATATGGGCTAAAGCACAGCATTTAAAACACATTGCATATGGTGGACAGAGGTAGAATTTAGACTGTTGGGCGGATGCGTGCGTGTAAAAAGGAAATGTAACACGACATTGCAGCATTTAAAATTTCCTAATCACAGCCAACTTATAAAGCATTCATCCAAGGACAAATTTAAAGCCAAATATTTGCATAGAATGACATAGGCAGTACAGAAACCATTTTCCCGAAAAAATCTATTAATAGACAACTAAAATGCTAATTCAGTCAAAACCCAACCAGTAAGTGATATAACCAGCACCTCACCTTGAGTTGAACGGCGGTCAATCTCCTGTTTCTCCTTTCAACACATGACAACAACAGACCTACCTTGCTTAGACAATCTGAAAATCAGTATACAGACACACACACAGACACACACGACACAGCCCCAGACACACACACAGACACACACGACACAGCCCCCCCCACACACACACACACACGACACAGCCCCAGACAGACACACACGACAGCCCCCCACACACACCTAGACACACACACACACACCTAGACACACAGACACAGACAGACAGACAGACACAGACACACACCTAGACACACAGACACAGACACACACACCTAGACAGACAGACACACACCTAGACAGACACAGACAGACACACACACACACCTAGATAGACACAGACAGACAGACAGACAGACACACACCTAGACAGACAGACACACACACCTAGACAGACAGACACACACACCTAGACAGACAGAGACACACACCTAGACAGACAGAGACACACACACACACCTAGACAGACAGACACACACACCTAGACAGACACCGACAGACAGACAGACACACACCTAGACACACACACACACACCTAGACACACACACACACACACACACACCTAGACACACACACACACACACCTAGACAGACACACACACACCTAGACAGACACACACACACACACCTAGACAGACAGACACACACACACACACCTAGACAGACACACACACACCTAGACAGACACACACACACCTAGACAGACACACACAGACACACCTAGACAGACACACACACACCTAGACAGACAGAAAGACACACACACACACCTAGACAGACAGACACACACACACACACACACACACACCTAGAACACACACACACACCTAGACACACAGACACAGACAGACAGACAGACACAGACACACACCTAGACACACAGACACAGACACACACACCTAGACAGACAGACACACACCTAGACAGACACAGACAGACACACACACACACCTAGACAGACACAGACAGACAGACAGACAGACACACACCTAGACAGACAGACACACACACCTAGACAGACAGACACACACACCTAGACAGACAGAGACACACACCTAGACAGACAGAGACACACACACACACCTAGACAGACAGACACACACACCTAGACAGACACCGACAGACAGACAGACACACACCTAGACACACACACACACACCTAGACACACACACACACACACACACACCTAGACACACACACACACACACCTAGACAGACACACACACACCTAGACAGACACACACACACACACCTAGACAGACAGACACACACACACACACCTAGACAGACACACACACACCTAGACAGACACACACACACCTAGACAGACACACACAGACACACCTAGACAGACACACACACACCTAGACAGACAGAAAGACACACACACACACCTAGACAGACAGACACACACACACACACACACACACACCTAGACAGACAGACAGACAGACAGACACACACATAGACAGACAGACAGACAGACAGACACACACACACACACACACCTAGACACACACACACACACACCTAGACAGACACACACACACCTAGACAGACACACACACACACACACACACACACACACACACACCTAGACAGACACACACACACACACACCTAGACACACACACGCACACACACACACACACACCTAGACAGACACACACACACACCTAGACAGACACACACACACACCTAGACAGACACACACAGACACACCTAGACAGACACACACACACCTAGACAGACAGACAGACAGACAGACAGACAGACAGACAGACAGACAGACAGACAGACAGACAGACAGACAGACACACACACACACACCTAGACAGACAGAAAGACACACACACACACACCTAGACAGACAGACAGACACACACACACACACACCTAGACAGACAGACAGACACACACACCTAGACAGACAGACACACACACCTAGACAGACAGACACACACACACACACACACCTAGACAGACAGACAGACACACACACACACCTAGACAGACACACACACACCTAGACAGACACACACACACACACCTAGACACACCTAGACACACACACGCACACACACACACACACACACACACCTAGACAGACAGCCACAAACACACACACACACACACAGCCACAAACACACACACACACACAGACAGCCACAAACACACACACACACAGACAGCCACACACACACACCTAGACAGCCACACACACACACACACCTAGACAGCCACACAGACAGCCACACACACACACACACCTAGACAGCCACACAGACAGCCACACACACACACACCTAGACAGCCACACAGACAGCCACACACACACACACACACCTAGACAGCCACACAGACAGCCACACACACACACACCTAGACAGCCACACAGACAGCCACACACACACACACCTAGACAGCCACACAGACAGCCACACACACACACCTAGACAGCCACACAGACAGCCACACACACACACCTAGACACACACACACACACACACACACACACACACACACACACACACACACACACACACTAACCATTTTTCAACTAAAATGAAAATACAGTCAAAACCCAGCATTAGCAATATAACCAGCACCTCACCTTGAGTTGAACGGCGGACGATCTTTCGACACATGACCAACAGCACAGCATTTAAAACACATTGCATATGGTGGAGTTTAGACTGTTGGGCGGATGTGTGCGTGTAAAAAGTGAATGTAACACGACATTTCAGCATTTAAAAACACATTGCACAGATACAATCCAAATTGAAAGCCAAATATTTGCATAGACGTGATCCCCTGTAGTATCGCGACATGCTAATTTAGCCGCTACCAAAACAACTACAACGAGGCAGAACTAAGACACCAAACCGTTTGTAAATCCGTCAAGATTTCAGCGAGATAAGAGTATTAGCGTTCCAGCAAGCTACCAAAACAACTACAACGAGGCAGAACTAAGAAACCAAACCGTTTGTAAATCCGTCAAGATTTCAGCGAGATAAGAGTATTAGCGTTCCAGAAAGCTACCAAAACAACTACAACGAGGCAGAACTAAGAAACCAAACCGTTTGTAAATCCGTCAAGATTTCAGCGAGATAAGAGTATTAGCGTTCCAGAAAACTACCAAAACAACTACAACGAGGCAGAACTAAGAAACCAAACCGTTCGTAAATCCGTCAAGATTTCAGCGAGATAAGAGTATTAGCGTTCCAGAAAGCTTTTCTGTGGTAAGATGGCTGGCGGCCTAGACGCCGCCGTAGTCCACAAAGCGCCCCACACAAACTATTACAGGGGGCTTTAATATTTTCTCGTAAATCCTTTGCTTGCAATTACTGCATCAAAAGCAAACCTAATACTTTAAACATAATTATCCATTTCATAAGGATATATATCTATGGTCGTGGGTCCCATGCGCGACTTACAAGATGCATACAAAATGGCGGACAAGCATAATTATCCATTCCATCAGGACTTACCTTGACAACGAACTTCTTTGGTTGAACCGCAAAGTTGAAAGACAGAACGTACTCAAATGAATCCGCTCACAATATTAATCCGTGGAAGGGAGAGGAAAAGGGTCTATCTGAACAAAGATGTCTCAAGAAGAGAAAATCCGGTCAGAGTGAGCCGTGCGCCGTTGCTGACGCGCAAGTCATTCCCTGAGTGTAACTCGCGAAGCACCATGGGAGTACACCACGCCCACACCTGAACCACGCCTGACCAGATAACAAAATGGCGTTTTATCAACACGGGTTTAATATTTTGACCCAGTCCCGGGGACGCACGCATCTCATTTTCCCCATGAAAAACGATACATTGAGAACATTAAACAACTCGTGTTTAATCACAGTAACTGGCCAAAGAAACCTTCTTGCGAGCAGACCGGACAAGCGCTGTTTCAACCCTCTGCGCATCTACTCGGCGCAGACGTGATCCCCTGTAGTATCGCGACATGCTAATCTAGCCGCTACCAAAACAACTACAACGAGGCAGAACTAAGAAACCAAACCGTTTGTAAATCCGTCAAGATTTCAGCGAGATAAGAGTATTAGCGTTCCAGAAAGCTACCAAAACAACTACTCCTACACAGGAGTTTGTGACGTGATCCCCTGTAGTATCGCGACATGCTAATCTAGCCGCTACCAAAACAACTACAACGAGGCAGAACTAAGAAACCAAACCGTATTTAAACAAAATAAACAAAATAAAACAAACTAACAAAAGAAATGAATAAATAAAAAAAATATATAATTAAGGTTAAATTCTACTAATTAGGTTAGTATCTTTTAGCTAATTTATCAGTAATTAAGGTTAAATTCTACTAATTAGGTTAGTATCTTTTAGCTAATTTATCAGCAATTTCATTGCCATATATTCCATGGTGGGCTGGAATCCAACAGAACTAAATAACTAAACCAAGGCGATTAATATTTAAAAGAAGATGCTTTACCTCTGTCACCAAATCTTCACGTATTGAATTATCTGTTATAAAACTTAGTATCTACAACCCATCTAAGAGCGGTTCTAAGAGCGGTTATTATTGTGGCCATCTCGATTGAGTATACTGATAAAGTCACCCACTCTATATCTAGCTTTTTTTATTGTAACACTTGGTTCAAATCCTATTTCGTACACATGCAGCCATTTGGACAGCATTCTATGATAGCTGATAACCAAGGTACACACTGTAATACTATAATCAAGAGGACATACAGGCAGTTCAAATAAAAAGAGATAGAACTTTATTGATCTGGAAACGTCATAAATATGTAAGATTGCTCCATATAATACCATAGTGGCCGGCGTGTCTGGATTTGGTTATCTGAGTAGCGGTGTATAATAACAAGAAATGTGCGTTTCGCCGGCACAACGCGAAGCATGTGTTCAAAACGCTACCCTGAACCTGTGGATACAAAGGATTTGACTGTGGTAGGAGTAGCGAGAAGTCAGTGTAGCGTTTACAAGAAATGTGCGTTTCGCCGGCACAACGCGAAGCATGTGTTCAAAACGCTACCCTGAACCTGTGGATACAAAGGATTTGACTGTGGTAGGAGTAGCGAGAAGTCAGTGTAGCGTTTCGCGGCGAAATTTTGTAGAAGATATACAATTTCCTCGTTTATTGCGCCCCCTAATGGCGAAATTTTCCGAAATTTTTATCGAACGACATTAAGGTTAGCACCAACATGTGTGTAAAATGTGGACTCGATCCGATGTCTAATTTTGGATTTCTTTGGATTTTTGATATTCCACGTCTAATTTAGCTAATAAACCAATATTCAAAACGCTACCGTTTCGTTATCGAAGGATGGATCAAAAAAGTAATGCAGGAATTCTTTTCGTGTAGGTCTGAAGATGCCGTGTGCAAAGTTTTGTGTCAATTGGTCGAGAAATGTGGGAGGAGTAGCGAAAAAACATTTTTGCGGTTTTCGCGATTTAGCGAAAAATATTCCCAGACGCAAATGGGCGTGGCCTAGGCCAAAAGATGCAGCAGACTCCAGTGCATCTGTGTGTACAAGTTTTTGGACTCTGGGAGGTTCGGTGTGGGAGTTATAGCCCCAAACGCGTCTGTCCTTGGTATAGCGCCACCTAGTGGCCGGCGTGTCTGGATTTGGTTATCTGAGTAGCGGTGCCGGACCTGGATCTAGTCATGCAATTGGCGTGTCGGCACCATTTACGGTTTGGGCTGTGGTACCACTTCTAAGGCGTATAGTATAATAATAATAATCCTTACAAAAACAATAGGGATCCAACCTGTTGGCTTGGACCCCTAACTAGAACTGCAAGCAGTTATGCAGGGGTCCAAGAAGTGTGCATTTCGCCGGCACAACGCGACAAGAAATGTGCATTTCGCCGGCACAACGCGAAGCAAGTATTCAAAACGTTACCGTGAAAAACATGTGGATATAAAGGTTTTGACTGTGGGAGCTTCGGTGTGGGAGTTATAGCCTAAAACGCGTTTTCAGAACATTCCATTGGCCAAATAGGAGATAGACAATGTCGTCGTTTTTTGGCGCCGCCCTGTTGGCGAAATTTTCCCAAGACAATTTTCCTTTGCCAAAAACTCCCGCCCACATTAATAATTCTTGGCCATATTTTCTATATAGAATCGGGTTTGCCCCTTGATGGTTTCCCTTGAGTTTGAAGAACATTCCTTTAGCCAATTAGAAGATATACAATTTCCTCGTTTATTGCGCCCCCTAATGGCGAAATATTCCGAAATCTTTATTGAACGGCATTAAGGGTAGCACCGACATGTGTCTAAAATTTGGACTTGATCCGATGTCTAATTTTGGTATTTTTTGAATTTTTGCGTTTCGACGTAAAACGTAGCTAATAAACAAATATTCAAAATGCTACCGTTTCGTAATCGAAGGTCGGATCAAAAAGTGTTTGAGTTTTTCTTTTCGTTTGCGTCTGACGATGTCGTGTGCAAAGTTTGGTGTTGATTGGTCGAGAAATGTGGGAGGAGTAGGGAAAAAACATTTTTGCGGTTTTCGCGATTTTGCGAAAAAAAATTATAGACGCAAATGGGCGTGGCCTATGTCAAAAGATGCAGCAGACTCCAGTGAATATGTGGGTACAAGTTTTTGACTGTGGAAGGTTCGGTGTGGGAGTTATAGCCCCAAACGCGTATTTCTTGGTATAGCGCCACCTAGTGGCCGGCATGTCTGGATTTTGTCGTCTGCCGTCACCTCACCGACCTGGATCTAGTCATGCAATTGGCGTGTCGGCACCATTTACGGTTTGGGCTGTGGTACCACTTCTAGCTGGGAATAATAATAATAGGAAGAAAAATCCTTACAAAAACAATAGGGATCCAACCTGTTGGCTTGGACCCCTAAAAAAATCCTTACAAAAACAATAGGGATCCAACCTGTTGGCTTGGACCCCTAAAAATCCTTACAAAAACAATAGGGATCCAACCTGTTGGCTTGGACCCCTAATAACTGTCATTCTGTGTTTACACTGCAGGGCTACAGCTGAACGAGAGAAGAGAGAAGAGGGAACAACAGGGAGCAGTGGAACACAGATAACAGACATTAGTCGTTTTATTCATGAACAAACTGGAGACGAGTTGATGAATTTATTTTCATGCAACCACAGCATTTAATGGAGGTAAAGCGTAGGGCTGTTAAATGCTAACTGAAATGTCAGAGGCGGTAAATCATCTCGTTTGGGAGTGTGTTATTGCTAACGTGCCACCCTTCCTCAAGATCTTCCAACCAAAGAGACAAATAGCTGAAAAAGATCCAGCATGGATTTGTGGCTTGAGAAGAATGTTTTCACGGAAGTGTCAGGATTTGGGCAATTTACAAAATGTTAAATGTTTGTTGGTGGTAGCAAAGCCGATTTTGTGGTAATTTCCTTCACTCAATATCCTGTTTTGTATTTACTGTCAGGCTTTTAGTTATGTTTATTTTATTTCAAAAGATTTCAGCGTGAAACGATAACCTTAAGGCAAACACAGCCTGTGACCCCTTGGAACAAGAGGCCCATTCCAGTTTCCCAAATGGAAATGTGAACTTTGCTTTGCCCTCTGTCTCGGGACAGGATTTCTGTGCTCTAATCATTAATGAAAGCACAAACAAAAACCTTGTGAGAACTAAACAGCCTCACAGACAGAAAAAAATACCCCTCTTTGACCTTTCGGAGATGGAATCTGAGAGCGCGTACTTGAATAAATGCCTGCACAAGTGCATTTTGATGAATGCGACAGTCTGAGATTGCCATGGGTAATTGTATTTTTACAAATCCTGTGGAAAAAAAAACAAAAGGAGGCCAGCATAAAGGCGCTCGGTGAAACTTTCAGGAACACTGACATTGACAACGGTCAAAAGGCACAGAACCCCCCTCTTCCCCCCGTAGCATTTCTAAAAGCATCGCTATGGTCTCTGCTTCTGTGCCATTTAAAACATTCAATCCAAGACGCCAGGATTTACATCATCAGCCTCAGTCAGGGAAATGAGCCATGACAGCTTGTCCCTGAGAGACAGTGTATAGACTCGGGTTTGACCCGGACAGAACACAGAATGAAAAACCTATTGAGGGCTTGAAGAGTAGATTATTTAAAGTTTGATGACATGCAGTAGAGAAGCCGGAAAAGGGGAGAACGATCAACTGTACAGGGTTGTCTTATGTGGGGGGAGGCTGTGACACATTTGGCACCAGACAATACAGGTCAAGTAAATTATGATAATAACAAATATCACCATGCACATTATTTTTTTTCATTCAAGGCTCTTCCGGAAAAGTAATTGATCTGCATGATCTTATCCGGCGAGTGTCCAGTATTTTCGTGCTAGGATTTGATTAAGAGTTGCTGATGCTAGACTGAAGAAATGCTGATCAAATTCTTTATGATGTTTTAATAGTTTGAACTCAGCCCCTGGGATTCAGTTAAATTACATCCAATCTGGTAGTCACAAAGTCTCCGGCCTTTTGTGAACAATGAGGGCTGGTAGTTTGTGAAGGTGGTGTACCAGTCCATGAGATGCAAGGATCTTTCCTCAGACAGATCCTAAACCCAAGCAAAGGCGCACGCTGTGATGTGCCCCAGTTTTGGCGATGTTAGGTCTTCTTTAAAGACCTAAAAATATGAACAACGGTTTTAGAGCATTAAAAAAAATTGATCTTTAGGGAGTGGCGCATATTCTCGATTATCTTTTCATATAAAGCATCAAAACCTTACTGTGCATGACATTGGTCAGATGCACTGTTCTGCCAAAGCACCGAACCATCAAATCGTGTTTATCTCAGTGAAGCTTTAAGACGAAGCCTCCTGTTCTTTTACAAGTAAAGGAAAAAAAAGACAAATGCTTCATGCACCACTTGTTTATCAACATAAAACGGATTCGGCAATGAACGTCAGAGACCAAAATACAGACTTTTTGGCAGCCCCCGAAACAAATTGTTTTGTGCCAAAAAAAGACAGCACTGTTTTGAGTGCCATTACCGCATCTTCCAATGATAAGTTTAATCTGTGCTTAAAACCCAATACAGGAACAATGTTTAGCTGACAAGGTTCAGCTGAGGCCCTGATATTACAAAGCGATCTGAAAAACATATGACCCCTACTGTTCAATCTATTGACATTTCCTCCCCTTCCGTTTCCTCTATTGATACGGGCAGACAGGCGCAGAGAACTATTGATATGTCGTTGTGTAAATGTCAATAACCATCAATTCCTTAATGCCGGTGAACTCAAAGAAACAAACTGGCAAGGCAACAAAGCTTGTGGAAGGACTTTGGAATGAGCATAGGACCGTGTTGTAGATCAATTCATGTGTACACAGACCCCAGTGTGTCGTTCACGGTCATGTATCGCACACCCATCCCTTCAGGATCAACCGATCTAACGAAGCGGAAGTCTCCGTTGATTGAGCAGCACCTCGACAACTGAGCAGGGACAAATAGAGGGAAGGGGAATGTATATATGGATTCTCTTACACACACACACACACACACACACACACACACACACACACACACACACACACACACAAGGCCACACACACGCACACACGGCCACACACATACACACGGCCAAGCACACCCACAACCACACACACGCACACACAGATTGGAAATCAATTACACTCAAGGAGCGACTTCAACATGTTACCAACACTATCAATTCCAAACAGCCAACCTCATGCTTGGCTGCATTGTTATGTCTAAATAATCGTGTCGGTGTGAGACATTTAACAGCAGCAGGTAGAGCCGTAAATCCATATTTAAGTCTTTCCATCAGGGCTGGGAAAAACCAAGAAACACTAAAACATGAAACGCGACCCAGTGCGTGTTGAGGGCCCGCCCTTTCAATGCGGGCTGCAGGTAAACACGATGGAAGCCAATTCCAACTAACCCAACTCAGCACTTTCTGGCACCTGGGGGCCGTCATAGCTCATGAACGCTTGAGCAGCGGGGCGGGGGGATGAGGGATACTCGGGGTAGAAAGGAGGAGGAAACAGCCACTCAAATGATAATGTTGTATGGAGTCACAACAACGCAAAAAACAACGGAAACTTCAGTATAGTTTTTGGTCAGTTTCCGTGCTTAAACAACGCAGAGGTGAATAGTTTAGTGACGAAGGGGTTTGACCCGATTCCGTTGACCTGTATCAGAAATCTGTGCGTATATGACCGAATGATTAGTAAATAGTGAAACAGGCGCGTGCCGTCCATATGGGCAGTTGGGGCAGTAAACTATTTGCCAAAGCATGCTCCCAAAAATAGTTCCTCAGTAAATCATTGCTTCAAGTCTATTTTTAATAATGTGATTGTACATTAACTATCTATAGTTTCCATAGGAATTCAGACTACTTTTGGTCAGTTGACATCAAATTGTGGATGATGGTAACGATTCTAGTTGAGTTTAACGTGTCATGCAATGTTGGGGCAGGGCAGCTCAGCGACCGCGTTCCTCCGTATGTTTATCGCATAACCCTGCAGGCTGCAATAAGAACTCTAATCCGCGCTAAAAGACGCCTATATGGTCGTAAAGTATTAGAATATGCCCCATGGTCATATTCTAGAACTGTTGGGGTTTTGACTCAAAATATTCCGCCAGTATCTTTCGTCTTTTCTATATCAGATGCAGACATGGCGAGTGGTGTTGCACCTGTGATTAACAGTGTTGAGTTTCTGAGAGGTTACAATTGGAAGATAATGTAGCCATCAAACAACTTGGCCCAGACAGACCGGACATAAACATTATCCAACAAACGAAGGACAGGGGGAAATATACATCAGAACTTTCTCCAGAGCATGGTATGTAATAAAAAAATGGTGTGTGTGTGCACAGGACAAGGGGATAAACTCACGGGTGTGAGTGATGTGAAGCATATATATATACATATATTATATATATGCATATATATAGTACAATATTATATATGCATATAATATATACATATTAAAAAAACATTAATTGTGGGTGTGGTCATACGGCAGTAGTTTCTGCCCCACTGAAATAGGGTCACCACTCGCTACTGTAATGAAATGCACTTAGTTTGCACACTCATTCGGTCGTCATTCGACCAGCCACTAACAACCAAAAAGTACAGGAAAAGATAACAGGGAAGGGAAATATCATCATTAATTTCCCATGACTTGTGGCAAAGACGTCTCATGTTAGCAAGTCTATTAATCAGCTTCTCACCAAAACACCAAAAACACGCAGGGCTCAAATCTATTTAAGTCGACAATACATATTTAAAATGGTAACAAGGATTACAATTCTTGTCAGCGGATCACATAATTTTTCACCTTTCATATTTAATTTGTTATTCATGTAGCTAAAGCAATCTGTTTAAATCAATGACAGGGTTGCAGAGGGAGGAAACTTGCAGAATGTGAGATGGTAATTGCACAGCCTTACTTTAGTGAAGCCCTATCTCTTCTGTGTAATGATAAGTTTGGCTCATGGTTTTACCCTTGAAGAAGCCCCTATCGCCGTATTTACAGCTTTGGTTCAGCCATCAGGGCCACTTTAAAGAGGAGCTTCAAATACATAGCATTACAAAGTAAATACCTTACTTTCAATATTAAAAGTAGTTCAAGCTTGCAGAATATTCAGCCCTCTTATTTTGTTTGTGGTTGCTCTTTTTCTTTTACAAAAGGTGTGGGTGGGTCACCTATAAACTTAGACATATAAGTCCAGGTCATTATGCCAAAGAAACAATATTCTTAGGGACAAAACCAAACACAAACTGAATCTCGTGGCACTGACGTTTGCCAACGAATGATGTCAGAGCCACTTTTCAGTGGTCGGTGTGTCAACAACACAAGGCCAACGGCTGATCATTTCAATCTGAGTTTAGTGTCCCTGAGGTGGGGTACACTGACCCTCCTTTGAGAGATCACTGCAGCATTCAGCAACGGTATTTCAACGTAACCTTACTGAAACCCCTAAAAGCTTTTACCACATCTGAGGTGGTCATGAATTGACATTTGCAGAGCTGTTGGTAAATCCTATGAAACACATGGAGGTTATTGGAAAGCCGCTGCTGCCCCAGTGAAGATAGCAGAGGGACGCGGAGACACCCGGGAGTGTCCCTGGCACGTCGCGTTTGACGCATTTGTACTTTAGCTTCCATCTGCTTACTAAATGTCTAATGATGTCATAGCTTATTCCCAGTATTTATAGCTATTGGCAGAGAGCATGAGCCGTAGCAAAGGTCCCTCCTCTGCTCTCCTCTGACTTGGTGTGGTCGTCACTCCGTTACACCCCTACAGGGAGTAGAGCAGAGACGCAGTGCGCTAACTCCAGGACTTAATTTGCTGCTTTAATACCGAACCACTTCAGAACTTCAATAAGGACCCTCAACCGGTATTAAATCATCGTCCCGACTTCAGAGGCAAACCCCTCGCAGGGCTTGTGCGCGCTGAAGTGAGTCTTATAAACAAACACACTCCTATGATTTACCTCCTTTTTGTCCTCCAACCCCTAATCAAATTAAATACGATGTCCCTTAAGCCTGGTGTAACAATTCTCACTTGTACATTTCACATCTGATTATGCATCATGAGTGAGTGTTCAGAGTGTGTTTTTTAATAATATATTGTAAACGTTTCTGCCTCAACCTCATTTCCCCGTCCCCCTTATGTTCCATATCCATCACGTAGCGCATCTGTCAGGCCCTGGATTCCTCCCGGATATATCGGTTGCCATCAAAATTTGTGGGCTGTGCAGACTGCAGAGAGAAATACAGGGAAAAGACGCATTACACTGGAGAACGGGGAAGGAAAACACTAGGCTAGAACACAGAGGTGTTTATAATGGCCTCCCATTAGTCATGTTTGCTCTGAGGTGACACGGAACCAAATCTGGTGTGGATTCAACGGCTGATGCCATGGACAGAGCGTAGCTTTATCGTGTAGCCGTAGTGTTACAACTTTGAAAAGTCATTTTGTATGTTTTTATCCAAAGCAACTTAGTGTATTTTTTTAAGGTTATTAATGAACGGGTTGGGGTTAAGCATTTGCCCAAGGATTCTTCGGATAGACGGCAAACATTGGCGTTGGAACCTCAACCTCAAGACTCCTAAGTAATCTAGTCTAATCTAATCCTTCCATGTGTAAGGTTTATAAAATGCATGGAGAAGAGATGGGGTGGTACAAGTTTTACCATTCTTCGTTTGGCTATACAAGGCTAAATTGATTGTAACAGGGGGTTGTCTTCAAGAGGATAGCTAATGGGGATTAAGTTCAATCAAAGCATTGGCAGTCTAAGTCCCCCACAAACCTCGACAGGTGAGTTATAGATGGACTGCATTTGATTTGTACTTTAGTAACCTGTGGCTGCTCAGCGCATTTAGGAATTACACATTCACCCATTCATAGACCCATTTGTACACTGACCGTGTTGACCATACAAGGGAACAACCAGCTCATTGTTAGCAGATAGGGTTAGGTGTCAGGCTCAGGGACACCAAGTCAGTTACACATATATATTCTTCTTTATAAACCAGGTATATTATTCTATTTCATTTACAGTTATTATTATATTTGTATTTAATTTGAATTATTTCATACCCACTATTCTATTTCGTTCAGAGGTATTATTATATTTTTATTTTTGTTCTTATTATTTCATATCCAGTTTGTTTCTCTTTCAAGTTTTCTTTTTATATTGCATTGTAAAAGGAGTGTGAGACTCAAGGACTTAATTAGCAACAACTGCTGCTTTAATTGTTATGCATTTGACAATAAACCATCTTGAATCTTGAATCTTGAGGAGCCTGGGTTCAAATGAACAACTTTCCGGTGGCTAGACAACCTGCTCATCCGCTTTAGCTACTGCCCTCACAGGTGGTTCAGCATCAGGTTCTGGTCGTGACGACGTGACTCATCACTTAATTTCAGGAAGAATTCCTCTCTTTCAGACAAACACAGAGGGGCTTTCAATGGAGAATCATAAGCATTTGTCCTACATAAAAATTTACTGCAGCCCATCCATCAAGTCCATCAAGTCCATCAAGACAGAAAGGTATGTGTTACTACAATGAAAAAAGCATTAACCTTTACATAAATTCATAGTGAAGAATCTTGAAAGTACCTTTTTACCTCAATGAATATTCAGCAGGCTTCCCTCTCCTCGCAATTCCCAAAGACAGGTGAGAAAGTTTGGGGATATTAGAAAAAGATTACTTTGTTCTTAGTAGCCTCAATTTAGATGCAAATTAAATTCCAATACCCTTGCTACGTCCTGATTATTAACTGATTAATAACTCAAACTGAAACTTTCCAAAGTTTCAGCTTCACAATCGCTAATGAAAAAGCTGTGGAGAGACCAGGATAGTGGTGTATACTTGATCACCTTTCTGACACAAGTTTCATGAACATGGTTCTTATCGATGTCAATGTAAAAATCATTGCTCTTAAAATTTGTTCTAAAGCAATCAATCTCATAAGAAGTCAGGTGTACATTACCATGAATACATTTGAAAATGCATATTTCAGTCCTCCATTCCATTTTTGTCCACCCAAATCCAAGATTTTCAAGGACGTTCCCCAAAAATGATGCATCTGAAAACACAAACCTCAATGTGCTTTGCACAAGTTCTACTTTTGTACAAGTACAGATGAAACGCATTTAGAAAACACTGGTGAAACCGGACAGAAAGCTATTTTTTTTACATTATACATTTATATTTATAATAGTGTTGACATGCCCATCGATGAGGCCATCTGATATTAAACTCACCAACTAAACCCATTGGTATCCCTATCCCACCACCCACTGACCTCAAACATCCAGGTCCATCACCCAGATAATACGAGGGGCCCCCATTCCCATAGAAACCATACACACTGATAACCAATAAAATACACTGCACTCTACTGGTACTCTGGCAACTGCGGTGTCGGATCATCCAATTCTTTGGGTACAATGGCCAAGTACAAGCAAATTATCCTAATCCCCCCTATGGGATTAATTAAATACAAATTACAAATTAGTATATCGTAATTTGAATGCAACTTTATAGATTATATGTTGAACACAGTCAGCACATTTGATCATCATCAAAAGCTACCAATCTCTTGTTCCTCTCCCGAAGTCATGATTTTTTATGCATCTCCCTCTTCCTCTCCAAAATCTATCTTCCCACAGTAGTCCCTCAACAATAGATCACATCGCCCGCTGGTCAGCTGTGATTGGCCGACGGCGGGGGGCTGCGGATGAGCTCCGATCGCCGCAGAACAGACAGCCCCTGCCGGCGCCCGACGACGGACACCCGAGGAGACGAATGTGGAAGAGCAGCCAGGCAGAGGAGGAGGAGGAGGAGGAGGAGAAGTACCGGCAGATGATTGATATAGGTGCCAGCCGGAGGGGTCAGAGTCGTGCCTCAAAAAAGCAGGGCCATCGATTCTGCTGCCCTTTAAACAAACAAAGGGACATCTCTCCACTTCAGCTCCGGAGTGCTGTTATAAGGTTTGACTCCTTCCAACCCCTTCCCAAATAACTCCTCTTAGCACTGCTGCGCCTCACTACACAGTCGGCCTGCCGGGAGGCCGGTCGATTACACAAGCCCACATGGATTCTGTGTTGCATCTTTTCATACATGAATGAATACACTTTCCTCTTGCACCCTTGTTCTGATTTCCAATACATAATGGGGTAAAATAATCTTCAACAAACTACTTTAATCCCTAAATAAGAGTTCTAAAATATTACAACTCGCTAAATTTGACTTCATATATTTAGTACCACATAGTATATACTTATAGGGGCCTTTTATGGAAGTGTGTCCCATCCCGCTACAACAGCTGGTTAGCAGCAGTCCACCTGCTACCCCCCCCCCCCCCCCCCGTGCTAGGTGAGGGGGTGGAGGGGGGTAGGAAATACACAAGTAATAGGCCTTTCACATATGCACCGAAAGTCTGAGCTTCTCTGTATAATCCCCGGTGGGGCTGTATGTAAAAAAAGAAAAAAAAGACAGAATCCCCCCTTCCGGAGTTAATTATAGCAGGTCCCTCGTCTTAAGTTTGGAGAATCAGAGAGTCTGAGAATTAACAATGTGCGAGTGGGAGTGTTTCTACCGTGCTGATGACGTTTATAACATACAACAGGCGCGAAACCCGGAGCACAGAGTGTAACTGCTTCGTACCTTTCTCTTCTTGCCTGTATTTTGCATTCCAACTTTTGGTTACGCTTCTGTTGATATTGCGGATAGGTCTAAACAAATGCAGTATTGACATCACCGCAAAAAGAGTCGAAAGCAAAGGAGTTGAGAGCCTCGCCGGCCTTCTTCTGCGTCGTAAACAAAACACTGCGCGTGTATCTCCAACACGTGTGAACATGTCTGACACGGCTTATCTCCTGTTGTGTGTTGCATGTGTGAACGGCCAACTCCTGATCATCTTCGGACCTGACTCTCCGGAGTTCATCTGGAGTTCATGTGCGAAAGGCCTATGACAATCCTGTTGGGTGAAAGAAAGCAGAAGACGTCAGATCCGACTGCAGGGAGGGGAAGGGGTCCATGCTAACGGTCTCAGTCAAGCGGGTTTAACACCGAATGAAAAGAGCCGCCATCCTCTGCACGTGGCCGCCGTCATTCGTGTCACCCAGAAGGAAGGACTCTGATTGGTCAGACGTGACACATGTCGGCCATGTGTTGCATCTGTGTGACCGTGCTGCACGTGAGGCCGGGGCGTTGGTAAAGAAAGGCACAGTGAGGGAGGAGGCTGCGGTAAAGGTCAGGGCACAGGGTTACGATCGAGCACGAGAGGGGGTTTCACCACTTCAAACGAGAGCTCCCTTAACAATCACCTCACTGTGCCTCCTGCTGCAGGCCACACATGTGGCGGGCAGATAGTGCCGCGAGAATAAACCTGAGAAAGGTTTTCTGGGGGGGGGGGAAGTACTTCCGAGAAAGAGGTAAGCCCTTATGTAGGGCTGTAGCCTGAAATTGGAATTGTTGAATCATCGCTTATATCCGGCTCAATTTCTCTTCGTTAAAGTCTTTCTGAATTTGATTCAAGTCCATCAGAAACAGATATTCTCACATTCCACTCACTCATATAGCTGAGGGATGGCTAGGTCATTACAACAAATTACGATCAAATTATAGCTCTTCGATTATGTAAGATTAGCTCTTACAGAACCTTCTACTTGCAGAACCATTTTTTCAAATCATTGATGAGCCTACGCTCTGCAACTGCAAGTCTCTAAACAAGCTGTGCGAGTTTACTCTATATTCACGCCCAGTAATAAAGTGATCTTCAGTGGGGAATGAAAGGGCTAATCTGCAGTCCAAGTCAAGCATGTCTAGCAGTTTGACAACCCCAATTAATCAAGGTGTGGGGAAATTATGAAGCAAATTGACGTATAGACTCTACATTCCCTGAACTTTGTGCCGAATTACATTTGATTGACATCCCCATGCTGCTTTGTGTCAGGTTTGCTTGACTAGGTTCTTTCTATTATCATTTCTGTGTGCAATGCGCACTGCCCCCTTATATCATTTCATCCGTTTGCTATTTTTTGGCACTTGCTCGAAGTTAAACACAGAAATACCTGATATCTTCTTTTACAAGCACACAATATGAATTGAAATGTTGATGTATACGTGGAATGGTTTAACCTAGCGATTGTTAATGCTTTGCACTTGGTTCTATGAACATCCATACTGTAGCGACAGCAATATATATTCTTATGACAAATGTACTGATTGTAAGTTGCTTTGGATAAAAGTGTCTGCTAAATGCCCTAAATGTAAATGTACCCTAATTTTGCCCTTTAGCTGAAAAGCCAGAAGGTTGAATCTAAGGCCCCGTCCACACGAAGCCGAAACAGGCGAAACCGTTACGGTTTCGATCTATCCGGTTTCGCAGTATCTCCGTAAAGACGAAGCCAAGCGAAACCGGGTAGATCTGTAGAAACGCTGTAGTACACATGCCTGGCCCATAAGGGGCGCTGCTTCTGCTACAGAAATCCTTGTTGTTGTGAGTTCTGAGACTCCGCGGGCTTAACAGTCATTGGCTAGAGGGTCGAGGGGTGGGGCGATGACGTCATGGTTTGCGGTTTCAGTTGGTTTCAGGCGTCCACACGAATCCAAAACGAAACCGGGTAGATTTGAAACCACCTCCGAGGGTGGTTTCAGAAGTTTGCGGTTTCGGTCAGCGGATTCGCCGGCTTCGTGTGGACGGAAGGCCGAACCGTACAAGACCTTTGCGGTTTCGCCATGAAATCGTCTTCGTGTGGACGGGGCCTAAATAGAGAGGCCATACCTTGTAGGGTGCCAGGACTCGTTAACAGCGCTCACCCACAGGGTCCCGGCCCGCTGAGTCTGCCTTCCCCACCCTGCTTTAGATCGAGTGCTTATTGTGGACTTAACTATATATTTGGGTGCTTAAAGGACATAAGCGTACACAAAAAGAACACAAAACACAACAGGCACACCACGAGCACTAGTGCAGATTATTTGTTGTCGGTAGAGTATTTGCGCTGACAAAACCCGCATTCCGCAGTTTTGTTATTGTTTCAGGATAAATGATGTGTGTGTGAATACAATGGGTAATCAGCATGCCATCGTTAGGCTTGGGCACATGAGGCTACAGCCCTGAACCTTGCATTAATAGCCCCCGGATCTCAAAACAAACAAATACCAAATGAATAGAGTGAGTCTTTTCACCGTTATTCCGACCACACATTAAGGCCCTCCAGATTAATATGTAGTTGATCAATAATGCTTGAGTGTGTTTTGGGCACTCTGTGTGTCATTCAAGCAGCAGTTTGACTTGATCAGCACTTGTCGAGTTTAGTGTGAGCACAAGAGGGAGAGGGATAGGGGAGAGAGAGAGAGAGAGAGAGAGAGAGAGAGAGAGAGAGAGAGAGAGAGAGAGAGAGAGAGAGACAGACAGACAGACAGACAGACAGACAGACAGACAGACAGAGAGAGAGAGAGAGAGAGAGAGAGAGAGAGAGAGAGAGCGCGCACTGGTTATAGGGCTTGTCTTTGCTTTACACTGAATGAACTGTGTTGGAAAATTGAATGAGTGAGTGAGTGAGTGAGTGAGTGAGTGAGTGAGTGAGTGAGTGAGTGAGTGAGTGAGTGAGTGAGGGTAGTAAATGAGTGACTGAGAGAGTTAGAAAGAGAGAGTAAGACAGAGAGGTGCGTGTGGGTGAGGAAGAGGAGGTCAGAGAGCGAGAGATTTCAGTTTAACGTAATAGGCAAGAGTGTGTGTGTGTAAACAAATGTAGCATGTCAATAAAAGTTTGAAGATAGCAGTTAGGTATTCTGCTTGTACTGAATACAAATAACCAACAATTATTCTTATTCTTTTGCATAATTCATTTTGAAAGTAAATAACAAAATTAATCAATTAGACAGACATGGACTGAATGTGAATAAGGTCGCCGTATTGCATGATACAGCATGGAGCTTGTTTATCATAAACAAAACAAGGGAGGCTAAGCCCTGACCCCCCATTAGAGCTCCGGGCTAAGCCCCGAATGTCCTCGAATCCTAGCAACGTCCCTGGTGGTCAGACAGAATGGACAGCGGCCTCTGGTTGGATTTAATATGTAGCCCTATTTTACGAATAACAGTATATTATATAAATATATTATATTTGTCTAAGCTATTATCTCTCGAATTGAATGAAAATGCTGACGCGAACAGAAGGCCACATCGTGGCTCTTATATATATTTTTTCACAGCCTTTTATTGTGGAAATTTGAGTTTGTTTTCCCAGACGATACATGGAGGCACTTTTAGTGGAATTTAGTGGAGGCACTGAGCCTTGCCTGTTAAGACAGCTGTTGGAAACCCTGAAAACTGTGACCACCATTTATTAATTTATGTTTCCTTCCTGCAGAATGTCAACATCTTTTCATAATCTTAATATGGCTTAGTTGTGGATTGTGGGGTGTATCCGTATTGGATCAAATGAGTGTGTCTGTTACATCTTTACCATATGGTGTTGCTTTTTGGTTGCATTTTGTTTATATTAGCCTGGTATTTTGGTACTCAGAGCAGCAACCATATATTCTCTCTGCGATTCATTTCGTAGTATGAGATCGGTGAAATTGACTAGGGCATAAGACATATAGGGACATGAACATTGCAATGTAGCTTTCGTTTACGGAGATGATGATGACATCATCTCGACTTAAGATGCTGCTCTGTCTCTGTTCATTCAAAATAATGAAGAAACAAAGCCTTCACATTTAAAATCAGCAATAACTGTTTTTTCTAGAAAAGTACATTTTAATCAGAATCACAATTATTTATTGGGCAAAAAAAGTAAAAGTGTAATATACATATATAGCTAAGGGGACGTGTCCCCTTGAGTGATGGGCTTGTCCAATGAGGGGCCTGTCCACAAGCAAAAGGGATTGTGACCGCCCGAATAGGGGGACATGTCCACCAGAGGGAGGGGCGTGGCCAATATGTTTGGCTCGGCTCGGCTTAGCTCAGGAGGTAGAGCCGTTCTCTTGTAACCGAAAGGTTGCTAGTTCGATCCCCAGCTCCTCCTAGCTGAGTGTTGATGTGTCCCTGAGCAAGACACTTAACCCTAACTGCTACTGACGAGCTGGCTGTCGCCTTGCATGGTTGACCCTGCCGAAGGTGTGTCAATGTGTGTATTAACTAACTAATTTAACTAATGTAAATGTAAAATGAAATGTAAATATATGGTGAGGGTGTGTCCACGAGAGTATTGGAGTGTGTCCACCAGAATAAGGGGGCCTGTCCTTTGGAGCACTGTTGAAGCTAGGCAAGCACACAGGACAAGAAAGGTCAACGGTGAGAAGCTCGTAAATCCTTGCGACAATCAAACAATGAGGAACATGTATCCAATCAGGACCGATTGGAATAACAGTACCCTGGAAGAATTCGCAGCCAACGACAAATCATTAGCTGTCATTATTAAAGAGCAGTTTCACTGGCAGGGAGATGGAAGGCAGGAGGTTCTAAAAGGGGGAAAAGGCCAGAAGTATAAAGAGCGATGATAAGTATGAAGAATGTTTTCATGGTTTCAAAAGGCGAATGCTTTCATTATTTCATTATTCATTATTTTCTTTGTTGAAAATCTGTACTTTTTTCAGGGATGAACAATCATTTCTGCTATGTCACCTTCCCTACCCTCTCCACAGAACTGCATTTTACGGAAACAAATCATCTTCCTCGTGACTTTATCCTCGAGACACACTCTACAACTCAACTGGAGTTGAAAGACTGAATAGCAAAATGTCAAAAAAAAACAGGGCTAATCACAACTTATGTACTACGCGCACCAACAACGGCATGCTTAAAAGTTTAGACCCCAAGAAGTGTATTGTTTTCTTCTTTCACCGCGAGACGAGCAATTTCCAGTCCATGAATCTGTGGTAAGACGTCTGGGGTGTCTTTGGCAGCGGTAGGTGCTGTCAGCCATTTCCACAATAGGCTCCACTTTTTCAAATGACTCCAGCCGGTAATTTGCTCGTACATCTCTGCAAACAGCTCAGCCAACCATAAAAAGATCCTTAAATCCTGCTGCTAGCAGAGACTTGCAGCTCGACGGACACTCTCGTCTGTTCTTTTGTGTTTGTGTGTGTGTGTGGGCGAGGGGGGGTGGGGGGGGGGGGGGGGGGGGGGGGGGGGGGGGGGGATCTTGGCAGAGAAAGTATGATGGCAGAGGAAGGGTGGTTTTAGGGTGGAATCTGTAATTCCTGTGCATGTGTATGTGCGTGTACTTCAGGGTTAATTATAACTGTACAGACATTAATTTGCTTTTTGTATTGGTACTTATCTCCCCTCACAGCTGGTGTGTATTTGCCGGTTGGACAGCCATTAATCAAACCTTTCTACTGTAGCAACTCGGACAATCCATCAACTTCCTCTCAAACTCTCTCTCTCTCCCTCTTTCTCCCTCTTTTTCCGTGCCTCTCCTTCCTTTCTCCCTCGTTCCTATGCACCACGCTCCCTACCCTGTTCCGCCAAGCGGTAAACCTTGTCTTCTCACATGCCAACACGCAACCTTGAATCCCAACGTTTTCCCTAACATGACAAGGTGAGTATCACGCGTGCAAATTGCAGCGTTTTAGTGTAAGTGGGCGTGATTGGCTTCAAGTGGACGGTCAGCCCGTCACTGTGGGAGAACGCCTCAGTGGTCACATGAGCGTCCATGGAAAAGTTGCTTCTCCTCAAAGTAATTAACTATTATCCAACACTTCTTCCAAGTGCCTCAGAATGAAATCTCTAGGCCTTGATACACTGAAAACAAAGGGAGCGGATTTTGACGGATGGTTCTGGAACAACGCGTTATTGTCTTCTATTCAGGCCTCTGTCAGCCCACTGTTTTACCATAATGTGCAATTGTACAAAAACAAATAGTATCACCAGCATACACAATCCGTGATGAAAGTCAAAACCACTTCATGTTTTTCTTTTGTTATTCCAATACAGAGATGGAACGCGCACAAACCACCGTCTCAACAGCTCTGAACGAAGTCTATAATTACCTTTTTCTTTTACCCTTTAGTATGAATCACAGATGCAAACCTTCCCATGTCCCTTTTTAAATGTCGTCTGTTTTGTTTTGGCCGAAAAATAATGTAGCCAAGGGAAGGACTAAAACCAAGACAAAGACTGAGTTCAAAAGAAGGTTTTCGGGGGGAACACAAAGAAGTGGAGGACTGGAGCTGAGGGGATGAGATGAGAGGGTAACGGTGGAGCTGAGGGGTGAGGGGGGAGGGGTGGGAGGTGAGGGTGATGCTCAGGGGATCTGGGGGGGTGAGGGTGGGATTGAAGAGGTTTGAGGGGAGTTGCGGGGATGAGGGGGCAGATGAGAGTGTGAGAGTGGATTCGAGGGGGTGTGAAGGGAGGTGAGGGTGGAGTCAAAAAGGTGCGAGGGAAGCTGAGAGGGCCAGGGTGCAGTAGGTGGAGCTGAAGGGGTTAAGGGGAGTTGAGAGGATGAAGCTGGAATCGAGGGGGTGTGAAGGGTTGGCTGGACAGCATGTCAAATCCTAGAAGGCAGTGCTGTAAAACGAAGAATCGTCAGACATGACACATACATACACACGGAGACACACAGGTCAAATGTACGGACATGACATACACCAAGGCAAGCAAAAATGTATTAACATCCCCACGCAAACTCGCAAAGACAATGCAGACTCACACTCGCTGGCAAGGGACCACATACAGACACACACATACCACCACACAACCAAACACACACACCCACACACACCCACACACACACACGCAGACAGACACGTGTACGCGCGCCGCTTCTGCCTCGTAAATAATCCAATTTGTTCAAGACAATGCAAAACAAGGTTCCTGCTGGGCCAAGTCACCCAGCGTCCCTGCATGCACAAAGATAACAGCGCAGGGCAATAATAACACAGGCGGTTCTTGTGAGGACACAAGTGAGCTGTGAGGGAATTAATCCTGTGGTTAACCGGTAAAGGTCACACAGTCTTACAAATTAAGGTGCGTTGACTTGAGCAGTCAAAAAGGCAAAAAAACAATTTAATTGACCCCCTCTTCCTCTTTGCGTGCGCGGGTTAACCCAGAGAGTCTAAGGGCCCCTATTATAACGGTCTGAAACTTAAGAGAGAAGCGCCAAGCGCAAGTAGCTTTGTGGGCGGTTATACAGCGATGTCACTAGTTTAACGGCACGAAAAATGGGAAAAGCACGCACTGCGGCAGTTGCAAACTAGCAACGACACATGCGCCAGTGATTAAGTCAATTGCGCCGGATGCAAGATGGGGCCCAAAGTGTCTGTGTAGGGCCAGCGGTGTGTTAGTGAACCATACTGCTTGGTTAGTTGTACACTGAAGGATTCAGTGGACAAGGGCCCCGGCCTTCGTCAATATTCATAGCTATTAAAGTATATTCATCATTCTGTGGAAACATAGTAAAGATTTTTTCTTTACTTCAATTATATTAATTTAATATATATTATGTATATATTAACATGGTTCCAACAGCTTAATGAAAGTTAAATTTAAGACTTTGTAAGACTTTTTTAATGCCACTTGAAAGGAAATGTAAGACCAACGACACAATAAACACTAGTGGAAAAATTTATTTGAACATATTTCCATTATCAGTAGGCTTTTTGGACAGAAACAAAAATGACCTCTTGCGCACCTGAACGACGTGCATCTGAGTCACGGACGCAAAACAAATGTGTTGTTGGTTCCGCTCTCGTGATTGCGCAACATTACTGCTATTAATATAAAAAATGTTAACTATTCTTTTTTAGATTTGAGACTAATTCCAATCATAAAATCCTACTTACCATGTGTAAGCATTTTTAAGACTTTTGAAAGATGGATTCAAGACTTTTTAATGCTATTTAAGGCCTTATTTTTCGATTTATGAATTTAAGACTTTTTAAGACATTTTAAGGATCCGCGGGAACCCTTAACAACGAGGTTGCATACGACTCACAGCAAGATAAAAGATCAGCTGGGTTCCAATAATCGGCTTTGGATAATGATGACACAACGGGCAGACACACAGGCCCTCTGTCTCAGTGTTTTACTTCAACATGTATTGTGTACAGTTAGTATATACATTTCATGGTTAGGTTGAATATATGTGAGGTCTAACTGGAGAGGAGAGATGGATCAATATGAGATTTGATGGATTGAATGGCTGTTAATTCCTTTGCTGGTTTATTCTTGGTGGTGGGCATAATCATTTACACCAATTAAACTGTTTATGATCGATAAACTGATCTACTGAATCGACTTTGTGAATCTCTCTTTCCATCTCAATCAATGTGTTTTTATATATAGTGTGCGCGTGTGTGTGTGCGTGTAATACGTTTGGGTTTTGCCCCCTCTGCAGGAAGGAGAGAAGGTCTATAGGGTCAAGGTAATCTCTCTCTTTGGTTGACCGCACACAAACACTCCCACGCACACACAAGATTAGCATTAGAAACAAGATTCCTTGTTTCTAATGCTGATGCATAAAACGCTATTGTTTGAAATGTGATACTTAAAGGACAAATCCCCCATTAGGCTGTTTATACAAGACATCGTAATTAACAGAAAAACTAATTATAATTGACATTCGTCTGATTAAAGGATGAAACTCTTCCATGTAATCAAGACGAGAATGTTTTGTTGATTTCTTTGCCGTTTTGGAGTAGCTAACTATCGGATAACAGATTCAAGAAAACAAAACAAAAGGGAAATTTCAACGTCAAATCCAAACAAAATACCTTTCAACTGAATTCAAGCAAAACATCGCCATCTTCTCCTGAAAACATAAATGTATCTTCTTAACCTCCCTTTCATTGCCTCCTCTCTTTCTGCTCCACCTCTCTCTCATTTCAGATGTGTTTCATAACTCTGTTCATTTTCATTCCACCTCTTTTCTCCTCATTTTATTGGCCCTGTTGGCCAGGCACCTCCCCCCTCAACAGCTGTCCTCACACAAACTGGTCAGCGGGGTGTGGCAGGCGATCAATAACCCTTATCTCCATTCAATGTCAGCCCTAATCGGGGAAGGACGCTGCCACCTTAACAATCTTTGAAAACCCAATCCCCTTCGGAGATGGAAGACCGAAACTACGATGGGAACCTCCTACCGAAAAATCCATCCAAAATGCATCAACTCAGTTGCGCTTACCTGATAGAGTTTCTGCGTGTTGGCAAGAGAAGAGAAGATCTGGACCAGAACGTCACTGTGCTCACGGTGGAAAATCTGAGGCAGGTACCGACGCCATCATACACACTGCAGTGTGATTCTAGGACCGAGACCAGCTGATTGGAAGGAAGCGGGCTGAAGATGTTGAGAAACTCCCGTGTGTTTATAGCAAGATCCTGTCAGCGATAGGAGTGCAAAACCAAGCAGAGTGTGTGGCAATACTCCCAACAATTATCTCATCACTAAATACCAGAGCTCAAAGTGATGATAAATGAGCTAAATTATGAATAAGAGAAGGTGCTTTTGGGCCTCTGAACCAGCAAATACAATGATAATTCAATTCTTTGGAATTCATACTATTAAGATTTTCCTGTCATGAAACATGATCAAATTTTGATACAGGCTGCAGAGGGGATTTGCACAGGATATGTGACTTAATCTGACTTTAATTCTATCAACTCAACTAAAGTGGCATTGACTTTTAAAAAAAAAAAGTCTGGAAAGATCTCTACTAAAGATCTTACTGAAACAAAAGAAAACATTTCCATACCAAGGGATACGCACTGCGAGAGTCATTGGTCTCACATGGCGTCTCACAACTTATTTGATTATACAGAGAGACCCAATGTATAATGTCTGGTACCTAATACCCTGTCCGGCCTGAGGCGGGCTCACAGGGACTAGCGATGTAGTCTTCAATGAAAAGAAAATGACATCTCATAATAAGGAACGGCTGGTTAATGTTTACATATATAAATAACAAAGAAAAAATGACCTTAAAATATCCAATTGGCCCCGAAATAAGTTAATCTTCAGAATTATTTAGTCTCTCTCTCTCTCTCTCTGCTGAAGGGGAGGAAGGGTTGAAATGTTCTCATTCAGGAACTGTTCTTAAAAGCTTTATCGCAATCTGCACATCGCTGGCTTTAACAGCAATGTCTGGATCACATCTATTTGCTTGGTGTGTGTGTGTGTGTGTGTGTGTGTGTGTGTGTGTGTGTGTGTGTGTGTGTGTGTGTGTGTGTGTGTGTGTGTGTGTGTGTGTGTGTGTGTGTGTGTGTGTGTGTGTGTGTGTGTGTGTGTGCGCGCGTTAGTGAATGAGTGTGTGATTCACTGAAGGGTATCTCCCCAGAAACTTAATGAAATAATGTATTGTACCGTAAAGGAAAAAATGTAATCAAGTCGCAAATATATGTATAAAATTGTTCAATTATTCAAATCTCAAACCCAATTTGTATGTAAATTTGAGTTAGATTCCTACTTATATTATTTTGCATCTAATAACATAAACACTTCACTGTTGAGTGTCAGCCTAGTTGCTTTTCACTAGTTTTGTTATTGTGTAAATCCTGTCCACTTACTAGTTTTTTCTCTTTCTTCCCCATCACCCAACTTCAGGTTATGTTATTTTGAGTGTTATCTCAATCCACCAGCGCTTTCTTGTCAAGTTGTAGATTTGCAATTTGAATTTCCCTTTGAATAATAGTACTCTTGCGCCATCATGTGGTAAAGTTGTGCTAGAGTGCATAATAATTGGAATACACGGTGTGGGTTTTTTTGATACCAATCTCTATATCATTTTGTAACCCTCCACACAAAGTTTGTTTGACTCGTACTGCAATAAAGGGTAATTTATTATTACCAATATGTGGAATTCATTCTATAAATTCCGATACATGCAATTCCTCACTATTATATACAAGACCAATCAATTCACGTTGTGGTAAAACACAATGCTTAGAGTTATTGTGTATTGATATATAAAACGTCTTGTATATCAGGATCAAGAATTTTTTCCCACAGTCTGGTTCGTACAATTATCAGTAAAACACAAATACAATGTTTATTTCTGATGTTTGAAGCATGCTATACACTGAACTTTCACCTTCGGTGACATCATCATAAGTCATCATCGGTGACATCATCATAAGTCATGGCTGATGACATCATCCGATCCAAATTCTAAACCCTGTAGCTTAATTTTGACGTTGAGCTAACTGACGAAGTGAGTCTGTCTTTATCATGTATTTTTTTTAAAACTGCTAGCCACAAATTGCAATCATATAATGCTCGTTAAATCCATTTTTATTTTCAAAGGAAAACATGACCATTATTGGGAACACGTCCCATGGGGCTTTGATTAAAAAGTTGCTGGCGGGGCATTAAAGTATCCCATTAGAAAAGAAAAGACCAAGGAGTTGATTAGATTTCCTTCAGTTCATAACGCCCTTACATTCACGTCTAATGGATTGTGACGTTGTTTCGTCCCCGACGCTGCGCTGAGTCAGCCCCAGATGCAGTCCTTTTTTCATATTTCTGAGATTTATATTTTTCCTAAAAGACTGATCATTAGCGCGCCACCCACCGTACACTGTTTAATATCAGTCTGCGAGACACGCTTTGACTCATAAAAAACCTTTCAGCCGTGGAGCTACAGAAACACAAATAACTCCTGACCACACAAGACTTTCGACAACATAAAACCGTTCAGCTCGAGGACGGGACTCACACGGGTCCTCGGACCCACGAGAGCTTGAGGTCACATGGTGTGAAAGAAAATACCTCTTGTGCTAAGGAGTTGTGGGAGACTTTCCATGGCCGGCGTTGCACACGTAAGCATTCCACTTAGGAAAGAGAATACGTGTTTCCCCCTCACATTGTCTGTTAATTCATAGCAGCAGCGCTGATCTGTGGGTCATCCCGGTGAACTCCATCACTTCTGCGCTCAGGCCAAACCACCAACTACTGCACTTTGGCTGTTTGGCCTGAGAATGTTATTACACTCCCACTATCTCTCAGTCTCTTATATACATACTCTCTTTCTCTCCTCTGTATTCTACACTTTCAATCCTGAGAATAGCTCACTCAGCCACAGGGCCTTGACCTACGTCTTTAAACAACCTTTTAAAATGTTTTAACCCCTCACTAAAACAAAGATACGTGGGGTATTGAGATCACCTATTGAAACATTTGTGTATGTAGGTTGTACTCATTTCAGTACCAAACATTGTTGAACTCAAAACATTCAGTAGGCCAACGTAGGGGTCAGGGGTCGCGGGGGTCAATGAAGTACTGTGTGTCTAGTCAACACATTCGTCAAATAAAAAAACACTTTGAGTGTGCGTTTTGTGAACTATTCATACAAGTCAAACCTAGCCACTGCTTGTGATACCCTAATTTCTTGGTATCATCTTTATTAAGAAAAATGGTGATCCATCATACTATACAGGGAACTCCACTCATAACTTCTTTCTACCATTTGGTTATGAAGCTGCTTGTGCTCAAAACGACATGCAATGAATGAATCAAGATACAGGTGATTCAGGCATCCGGCCTCAGGAGGCCTGCCCAACCCCCTTAGTGTAAATAGTGCCGGTATGTTCCTCATACATGATCAACTCTGTAATCTGAGCTGTGGCCTGGCCCTCCCCCGCTACCCACCACAAATATAACAGTGATGAGATAGGATCGTATCAAAACACCAGCGGATTAAAGCACTTAGCTCTGGCCGTGTGTTCCTGTTCTCTAGGACAGTGTTGTGTGGTGGTAGTTCACCACCTTCTGACTAGAGGGGTCGAGGGTCGGTCCAGAGGACGCCTTTAGCCCCCCATCTGTTAGCACTGGGCGGCTTCAGCATTGCCAGCATTTCAACGCTCCCCGCCACGCACACAACAGCCATGCCTGTGTGTGGTATCCAGCAGGTGGGTGGTATGTACATTATCCATGAGGCGGTTCTGCTCCCTGAGTTCACGGATCAGGTGTGTTGACTGCTGTTCTCTGTGGCATCCTTCAGTAAGTCGTCCCCCCCCCCCCCCCCCCTCAGCTGGCCAGTGTTTAGATGGCCAGCTGCTGAGCGACTTTAACGAACATCTGCAACACTTGTGCTCCAACTGCCCCCACTGTTAAGGGTTGTTTAAAATGAGGCTCGCTCCTGATGCTCTATTAAGCCCAGCTATTTTGTTTGGGTGGGTTTTCTTACTCCCCCTCCTGGGGGTCCAAGTAGGAATCTGAAGCATGTGTCGGTATTGTCCCCTGGGGAATAGGTTTGGGAGTTTTTCCGGCCATCTTTGTGTTAAGGGAAGGAACCAAACTTATGAGAAAGTCCCACCAGGTCGACGTGGGCTGGAGCTCAGAGTGGGGTTGCAGGTTTGGGTGGTTTGTAAGTAGTAGCTACCTGGGCTGCTAAGCAACAGCAGTGAGCAGCTGTTGGAAGACATAGTGTCCTTTGTCAGGATTGCTGACAATGGAAAAAAATATGCTGGGAAAAAAAAAACTGCCATTAATTACCAGTGTCCCACGGAAGACCTTTTTATCATTTGCATATTAAAAGTGACATTGGTTATGATTGTTGTGTCAGGCAACAAGAACCCCATGAGCCAAACTGCCAGAAATTAAATGATGTTGGGTTTATCAGCATCCAAACTATACAAATGAAATGGTAAACTTGGCAAAACAAGGCAAAATTACTACCTATTTAGGCCAACGATACAAGCCCACAAAATGTATTGTATTTTAATCTCTGACTGAGTTTTATCAAGGCCAACTTCTACAAACATTCAAATGGGACGGCGGTTAAAAAGAAGCAACAACTTCCACTGCCAGTGCCCCTGCTTGTATTCGACCTCGCAAAGAAACATCCAACCCAGACATTGGCTGCATAGTTCCCTGTCAAGGCATTCTTCGGTGCTACTTGAGTTGTAATATATTGACAGTAAATCACGGGCGCTCTCTCTTTTTTCTTTTCTCTCTCTTTGTAGGCTGAGTGATCCCCTGCCGCCATAGCAGGCTACTTAAAGGCCTTATTTATGCTCCACGCCTCAAAGCACACTTTTGCCAACACGGCTCATTAATCCAAAGACTGAACTGAAAGGCGCTGACTCATGCGGGTTCATTCTCTCTCTCACAACACTCTCATCACCACCGAAAAAAATATGAAACGTTATCTCTCCAGGACTTTTAGAAAGTATTTCTCGTGTATTTCTTTGGTTAGACCACCTTTGTGGCCTTATCCTGTGGATGCTAACACGGTTGAGTCGACTAACTGCTGATCAATCTGTCATGTGATTCTAGTGTCCCCTGCGTTTCAGTTCAGATAAAAACAATATAGAAACATCTATCTATTGGACTATTTGAAAAAATATAGCATTTTCATGCAATCCAATACGATAGCTGTTTCGCTTTTTCATTCAAATTCGGATTAGCTCAAAAAGAGGCGTCTGATCTATAGCTGATCTGCCATGTTTCCTGAAAAAACATGCGTACACATACATAATAATAATAATACGTAATAATATACATACTCTCTTTCTCTCCTCTGTATTCTATACTTTCAATCCTGAGAATAGCTCACTCAGCCACAGTGCCTTAACTTACATCTTTTAACAACCTTTTAAAATGATTGAATGTTTGCTTGAGTTTGCTTTGAAGAATATCGGAGGAGGAAGGGCTGTCTTGTGAAGGCCAATACTTCTTTCCGCCAATTCATTCTCAACCTTGCCCGAAATAACCACCATTTTCGAGTCTTCATTTGTTGTGGAAGTACCAGAGATGTCAGAGATCAAACACCGTTGTTTGGGGTTCATAATATCATCCGGAGGTGCACACAGCTTTTGGCTGTGATGTTATACTGTATATTATATTATACAGATATTATAGCGCTCAAGGAGTCCGCAAACAGCCACAATTACTTTGTCCTCGGCTGTCACGACAAAGCATCCAGCGAAATTTGTGGAAAAAGTTCAAATGTTTAGACTCACGCAAAATCCGCGTGAAGCAGGTTTCCGTGCAGCGGCGTTTATAATTTTTTACGGCGAAAAATGTGCCTCTATTGGCATATTTGCATTTATTCAGGCCGCGCCTTAAGTCCTTATGAATAATCCTTGACATCTTTGCTTGCCCTCATGATGCTTTCCATTGAGCTCAAGCAAAAAGGATAGGAAAGGACCCAGAAGTTTTATTTTTGACTATCCCATCGCAACTGAGGTGTCGGAAGTTTGAACTCGTCTCAATTTACCATATCGGCCAAACATGAAAGCTCACGCTAAACTTGCGCTGACTACTGACTAGTAATAACAACATTAAGGTTAATAATTGCATGGGTGGAAGCAATGCCTGTAATGGTATACCGTTGTTCTGAGGGCATTCTAAGTTGTCAAAAATATGCAAAAAATGTACCCATACAATCTTTTACAATGGGGATGGTTGGGAAATCATACCCGAGTTTGGCACTAGGAACTCCCTTGTTGAGGGGCCGTTTTATGAAAAGATTCCAAGTAGCAAAGCGGAAATTCTGACCTCTTAGTAATCGAACGCATCAGAAATCCAAGTGGATCACAGATTGAAGACATTTTCCTCATGTTTTAACAGAGGAAACATCATTAACAAGCACGTCAGTTTAGTTCAGTTTAGTTAGATAAACACCAACCTTGGCCGAGAATGCTACTCGTTGCCTAACCCCTTTGACCACGCATACATCTTCCCCCCCTCCTTCACAATTTTTCCATTCAATTGTCTTTCTGCGCTCCCATTTGACCGCCCTCGCAGCTTGTGTCTTTATGAATCGCTGTGAAAATATACAACGTCTCGCTTAATCATTGGGCGGCTCAATGGAAAGCGGCCATTCTTTCTGTGTGGTCCCCTCCCCTCTCTCTCCCTCTCTCTCCCTCTCCCTCCTTCTCCCCCTCAGAACACAGAGTGTACATTAACCCCCCCTGGAAAACAGTCTTCTCTTTGGCTGTCTCACTCCGGTGACCGTTTTAAATCAGTCTTCCTGTCACGGTGAAACAGCTCATCACATCCCTGGCTCAGAACCGTGTTGTGTGTGCACGCCCTCTTAGTTGTGTGTGGGGGTGGAGCAGTGTGTGTGTTTGTTTGTGTGAGTGCACGCAACTTTATCATATAGTGCTTTCAATCAAGGTGTAGCACTGTGTGTGAACGTGTGTCCGTAGTGTGTACGTGTGTCCCTGGTTACGCCTCGGGATGTGTGTGTGTGTGTGTGTGTGTGTGTGTGTGTGTGTGTGTGTGTGTGTGTGTGTGTGTGTGTGTGTGTGTGTGTGTGTGTGTGTGTGAACACCTGAATACATAACTTCTTCCCACAGAACTTTCAATCTATCCACCCTACAGTGTCCTTCAATGGCGGCAGCCATCTTGAGGCCGCTATCTTCAAACAGAAGAATTCAGAAGCTTCCTGTTGGCTACAATAGACAGCGGCTCATAAATCCACCACGGACACCACCACACACTGCAGGTGTGTTGTGGGACCACATACCTGACGAGCCCTGGTCACATCTCGAACGTGGTGGACGCATATTAGCCATGTCAGAAGCGCCATTTTCATCAAGCTACGAAGCCGAGGTGCTACGTGTGGCTTTGTTCCACCCTGCCGGTAAGCAAGGGGCTGCGGCTCCCACTGTACTGTAGATCAATCCTGGAGAGGGGGGGGGGGGGGGGGGGGGGGGATACGGGTCCCTTATTCACTGTTCTTGGGTCCCGTGATAGATCTGGGTGTTTTTGACACGTCGTTGGAGATTGAGCGGAGGTCAGTGGCTAATGGGCTGACTTCAAATATGATACGCCGGTTGGAGAAAGCACTACTTGGACATGTTTGATATTTGATATAAGTGCCCGCTCCTCTTGTTCCCGCACTGACGGGGACACAGAAGTGGGTTGGTTTCACCTGCATTTACACGGTGTAGATGAAAAAAATAAAAACCTGCTTTTACTTATATTTAGAGCTGTCAAGCGATTAAAATATTTAATCGTGATTAATCGCATTAATGTCATAGTTAACTCACGATTAATCGCAAATTATTTTTCTATGCAAAATATCCCTTGATTTTTTTGTCCCATAATTCTTCTCATTTTAATTCTCTTATCAACATGATGAAGTGCATCGGCTTACCTTGTGCAAATGATTTTTTATTGATAACAACATTGGCATATACTGATCAAAACAGGACGATACAAAAAAAGAGCCTATAGTGCAATTAAACGACTGCTTTGAACAAATGTAATTTGAACATAGCAGTCAGGCTACTGCTTCTTTGTTTTGAGCCAGAGAAAAAAAAAAAAAAAATGTTTTTTTCTTTTTTTTTTAATAAAATAATTGCGTTAATCGCACAATATTTTTTTTTACGCCGTTAAAATTGGTTTGCGTTAACGCCGTTAAAAACGCGTTTAACTGACAGTTCTACTTATATTTCATCCCTTTGAAGACCGCCAATGAATGCTATTTTATGTTGTTTTCGCAGTTTTACAAACCCCTTCAACATACACCCATCCCTCGTGTTTGAAACACAGTAGGCTCGATAACACAGCAGGCTTCATAACATCGCTTCCTATAAATTACCCCTCGGCCGAGCTCAAAGTCAACTAATAGCTTATTGGAAGGACCGTGAGTGAGGAAAAGGGCCAAACCGTCAGCCAGACATAATATCTGTAAAGAACAATAAATACATTTCCAGTATCACTCGCTAGCACCCTGCTTCTCCGCGCCGCCGTGTGTGGTACGCCAAGGGCCCCCCGGCTGGCGAGCGAGGCCCTCAACGTCGTGGAACTTGAATCTGCCGGCACCGGACTGCCGGTCAGTCCTCGCCAGCCCGCTAGCAGCTGAGTACATAGAAAGAGCCCCCTGAAGATCTCCAAAACAATGACATTCCCCGCGGCGCGTGTTTAGTCTCTCCCCGAAGTGATCGGGTCCACCCCTACAATCACTTGACCCTGGAGCGGGAGGGTCTATCTGGGGGGAAGATGGGAGGAGGGGGAGTGGAATATTTCGCTGGGCATCTTGGAGGTCAAGACTTGACCGGCTTCATATAGTTACGCAGTAGCATCAACCGGGTTCATATAGGGTTCAAACTCAAATCTGCTTATCTACAACGGGCAGGATGTCTAACCCCTTTCTGCCCCCTAATGAAAGTATCTGAGTTCACTGCTACCACTAAATACTAGCAGCCTATGGTGGCACTATTGATAGACAGAATCCAGGGAGCTTTGTATTGACGCGTTCCTAAAAACACATCAATCCCTCAAATCCCTAATACGAATAAATAACCTTTTAAGCATCTTATTGGAACTAATATGTAGTGCTTAGCTTGTGTGTGGGAAAGACGAATTAACTGTATGTACCATAATGTAGCAAGAGATTCTAACCTCCTTTATCTTTTAATTAAATCAAGTAGTGATATCTTGAAGGAAATAGTTGTTATGAGGGTTCACTGTGAACTTGATTTGACTATACTGTTAATACTCAACCTAAAGAACAGTCCACACTCGTGCTACTTCTGGACGCTCTACATTTCATTGCATGCAACCCTATAAATATTTTCAGACTTCTCTGGGGCCAAACATACTCGGGTGACCTCCTTTTAAAATAAAAAGTGAGCGATGGGCCAAAGTCCACGCGAAGCGCCATCACATCACATCACTGCTCCAGCCTCGCCACTCGGGCTCCGTATCCCCAGCCTTTGCGGGAGCTAAATGGAAGGCCCCGCGAGAAGCCTCCACAAATGAGTCCACTGGTCCCCTGCCAAACCCCCTCTGTTTCCAGCCGCCCTGGCCTCCACGGGGGCACCTCCCCGGCGACGGCGAGGCATTGTGCTTGAAGTGAATGTTGTTGTTGAAGCACGGCCGGGCTGACGAGCCCCCCTTCGCTCCCATGCGTCCCGGAGGAGGGGGCTTCCAGGGGGCTGTTTATGTGTTGAGTGCAACACTCCGTGGAGCCCAGGGCCTAATGGAGTGTGAGAGAGGGGCCTGGGCTTCTTCAGCTTGCGCTCAGCTGTACAAACAGGCAGCCCGGGCAGGGGCTCCTCTTCCTCCTACCTCTTCTTCTTCCTCCTCCAAGTCATCTCTCCCTCTTCCGAGTCGTGCTACTTTGTCTACGTCGCTCGTCTCCATCGTCGTCGTATTCTTCGCCGTTGAGGCCGAGCCCTTCTTACGCTCATCTGCCTCGCCCTCTTTTTTTTGTTAAACTCATCACCTTTCTTCTCCTCCCTCAGTGTTTGACTATCCTTTATGTCCTCTTGGCTCTCTTCCCTCACTCGCTCTCTCACTCTCCCTGACAGTTTTGTCATTCGGCCAGCTCCCCCCCTCACTTTTCCCAATCTGTCAAATCCATCCTTTGCTAAGTCCTGCTGTCCTTGTATCCTGTGTCCATCCATCACCAGGATGACATTAGAGATGTATATCTCCCCAGGCCCAAACCTCCTACCACTGAATGGAGCTCATAGTGTTTTATTATGTTTTCTAAGTTTCCTAATATTTGCACATTGTAATCTACGCAGATGGATTTGAGAATGTTTCATATACACTTGCGGCTCGCCCATCTCTCTCCAGTGCTTCTGCAGTGTGTGTGTGTGTGTGTGTGTGTGTGTGTGTGTGTGTGTGTGTGTGTGTGTGTGTGTGTGTGTGTGTGTGTGTGTGTGTGGCCATGTAAAACATCTATTCTTACTGGAAATATGATAGGCTTTTTTATCATTTCTTTAATTTTTCACCACCTTTTTTATGTGTTTACATTGGGAATGAAAAAGTTGCAGTGAACCCAAATGGGTTTATTTTCAAACGTGGTGTGTCTTACATCATGGTAGTGAGGTGAGTGTAGACGTGTAGATGTGTAGAGCTCTGTCTGGGCAGCGGTTGATGTTGATGGCTGTCCGACAGAGGGTTAAACTTCATCACTGATCACCTCCGATCACTCTGCCTAACTCTTCCACAACGGTCACCTCCGTCATTCGCTCACCTCCACCCCCGTCACACTCACGTCCCCGTCTCTGATCACTGCTCACCGACATCCACGTCCCCTCCAACACCCCTCCTACCCATCCCCACTGCCACACTCGTACCTCCATCACACCTCTCACCGCATCCACTTTGCTCACCTCCATCTCTTCTACCGCTGCCAGGTCATCCCCTCCGTGACACTCTCACACTCTCACACCTCCTCCACACCGATCACCTCCGCTAATTCTGATCACCTCCATTGATAATCCTTCACCCCCCCCCCCCCCCCCCCCCGGTGAGAATCTGCCCGTCTTCTTCAAACCGTTCATTGCCGTGACAACAAAAGGGGTTTGTTTACCTTGATGAAGTGGCAGTGGGGTGGGGCGGCTTGGTTTGTTCAGGAGAGCTTTTGCTCTTTGTTTTGAATTAATGTGGTCTCAGAGTAAGCTAGCAGAGAGAGCAAGATAGCTAGAGAGAGCGAGAGTGCGATATAAAGAGAGAAAAGAGGTATCCTTGGTCCTGGATTAAAGGTATTATTAAACACAGTATTAATATTTGGGTGTATTGATTTATTTATTTCTGTACGATGATTTGCTTGGTATTTAAATGACTCAAAGAGGACTGCAAGAGTAGCCTGGTTGGTTTATGCTAAAATAACATTTAAAGGTTTGTGTTATGATGACACCCACAACAGGAGAGCCTGTATTTGGGTTACCATTACAATCAAGTAACAATGGTGTTAAACGTGTTGAACGGAGCCTGAATGAAACTGCGTCATGGGGTCCACGTCGTGTTCTCACTCCAATTCAAATGTGGAGGATGGAATACTAATCTTAGATACTCCTTTATGTCCGATGCTGGAAGCTGTGTAATCTGAAAATAGTAAAACCTGAAATAAGACTCCGTCGATGGCTGATGACCTCATAGGTGTTAACGCTAATGCACCCGCCATGAGCAAATGATCCACGAGCTCCTAAAGATATCCATCAGCCATAGCTCACCACTTCAACGATGTCCAACCCGCCCGGTCTCAGCTCCGCAGCTCAACGACGCCGGCGGACCATGAAGTGATTTATATTCCTGGGTCGTTATCTGCCATCCGTCACCAGCAGTAGGCCCACCCCCAAAGCCCTCCTACCCCCCCCCACCCACCACCGCTGCTGCTGCTGCTGCTTCGGACCAGAGAAGAACTGGCTGAGCGTTCTCCAAGGCTGCGGCTGACCGTTCGCTTGAGAGCCAGCACCTGAAAAAATAAGCTTCTCCGAGCAGAGAGCCGCTCCACTGTTAAATATAGATATAACGGCCTCGCTTTAGGTCAAAATCCAAACCAATTAAAGATGTCTGTCTTCTCGGAGAGGGGGACGAGGGCCGAGCACGGCAGAATAAAACAGCGGCGCGAGCGAAGTGGAGATGTGAGTTACACAGGCGGTTTGGACAGTGTCAGGCTCAGAGGGTGACGGAGGTTTTACAAGAGATTCATTTCGTTGTTAATAAGCTGGGATGTTTTAAAAACCGCTATGGTTGGCAGGGACTTGGCGGGCTCCACACATCCAACATGGACAAAGCCGCTCTGAGGGAAATACTTAGTGGGCAACAAAAGAAACAGTACAATACAGCCGGCCAAGACAAAAAGAGGTGTAGGCATAATTCAGTAACAGACGCTTAAACAGGAAATGTCCTTTGACACTTCTTCTTACTATATCTGTGAAGAAACAGTCATTTGGAGATATTTTTGAGATGTGGTTTGGAGGTGTCTGTGTTGTCTTCAGACATTGCTGAAACAAGTTCAGACTAGCTATTGAGACCTGCGCGTCCAAGCCAGGAGAGAAACACACACACACACACACACACACACACACACACACACACACACACACACACACACACACACACACACACACACACACACACACACACACACACACACACAGCAGGCAGTTTGTCGAGGGTGTGCATGTGTATGTGTGTGTGTGTGTGTGTGTGTGTGTGTGTCCACGTGCATGCGTATGTGAATATATGTGTATGTGCATGTGTGTGTGATGTCCAAAAGAAAAAGCTTTTTTAGCTAGAGCAATTTTTGTTAAGTAGCCTGGTTCTCACTGAGACTGTACCTTAGTGTCTATATTTAGGTACAATAAAAACCTTCTTGAGTAAAAAAGAAAATGTATAATAAGTCTGCCTGTTGGGTAACAACTGTGGGCCAAAGTATTTGGTTGACCCTTGCTCCAATGCAAGCACAAGCACATGCACACGCACACGCGTGCGCACTAACACACACAAATAATGATAGGCAAGGCAACAATCATTTATTTTGAAAGGCCTACTTTGAACAGTAGGTTCATTCAAGGAAAAACAATTACGCACAAACATTCATTAAAGATTACGATCACTTATACCACTGCTATTTATTATTATCTTTAAACTGCAACCAGATTTGCGTGCGTACGCAGCTCTCCGTACACGCAGCAAGGTTTTGTAATATAAAATAATCCACTCAGTGTGAGCTGTGATTGCAGAGCCTGCCGCCAACGTGGCCGGCACTCGAGCAAACTGACAGATCCACTGTTTCACGATGATGCATCGTGGAGGACAAAACTTTTGAAGTTCCATTAATCCTCAACGTGCGTGTGCGTCTTTAAGACATATAATCCCATCCAGAAAAATATTTCGGGCCGAATAAAGCTTAGCTTACCCTGGAACCTTTTTTTCCCCTTCTTCTTTTAATGATTAATTCAGTCATTACGTATTTTCCATTTCACAAAGTAGTATCCTTCATCCTCCCCACACGTCGTCTGAAACGGTCTAAATGTTTTTTCGAGGGACGTGAATAAAACAGCAGAGTAACACGTGATTCAGCGTTTCACTGCAGACCTTAACATCTATCTAAATAAGGTGCCAGTCTGGTAACTGCATTAAACAATAAGAAAACATCCTGACCAACTTTTGAAATGTAATAACGTGAATACGAAATATAAAAAATATTTTACTTTGTTTGTTTTTGGAATATTTATAAGTCGTTTGTAAAATCAAAGAGAAGAAACTCCTTTTAAATCAGAACAATCAAATAAAAATAGTCTGAATTTATGTCGTAAGAATGACAACTACCCAAAACCTTTTCGGGCCAAACTTTAAACATGTACCCAGTGAGCCGTTCAGAGGGGGGCCCCAGGTTTCTGTTTCTTTATGGGTCACTGGGGACCGTGACTCTGGTCACCTGAGGCTGCTGCCACTTAAACCCATTTTAAAGTCATATAATGCTCCATTTGAGAGCGTTCTTTCCCCAGACAGCCCCAACACATGGCTGTGGAAACTGTTGAACTGTTGTGTGTGTGTCATCTCTGGAAGAAAAGGGGATTTGTCAACGCCAGCGTCTCACAGAACGCTCTTTAAAGGGGTTGTACGGTACAGAGCGAATCAACCTGCTGGGAAACATTTGGAGATGGACGCGTGCTAGTTAGTCAGACTACTTATACATGCTTACCCCTATACCCACGCAGATCCCTAAAGACAGAATACTTACTGTAAATAAATTCAAGCCAATTATCTTATGAGGAAGAATACGTTGAATTGAAACCTTATGCTAATGTTAGGTTTGATAATGTCTTACTTTCTTGAAAGAAGCAAATATGCATAAATATAATTTGTAGAATTAAACAAATATTTTTGGTGGGTCAAATCCATGAACCTGTGTGTGTGTGTGTGTGTGTGTGTGTGTGTGTGTGTGTGTGTGCGGAATTTTGCAAAATTTTGGCAAGGTTTCTTTGTAAAAGCAAAGAACATATCAGCTTGTCTCAGTAACTTTCTAGCCGTCTAACACACACACACACACACACACACACACACACACACACACACACACACACACACACACACACACACACACACACACACACACACACACACACACACACACACACACACACACACACCTTATAAACTGGTGACGGGAGCGTCTACGGCCAGACGGACGCAGGACATGGTGAAACCAGAGCCTGGAAGTGGAAGAATGTGTAAAAGGGCCGAACACATGGGCCGTTAACGCCAGCGTGCTGCGCAGGATGTAAGGGTCAGCAGCATCACCGTGACAACAGGACCTCCACCACGCCAACAGGAGCCAGCTGTGGCAATGAACGCAATAAAAAAGATCCACCCGCTACAATTATACAAGGGGATCCTTCTTTTTGGTTGACCCGAAGACATTGTCTGTATTTTATACGATTATTTGACTTTATTATCGGTACGTAGAGCAGTAGACCTACCGCTACTTAGGAGGAGTGGTAGAAGTAGTAGCAGCCTAGTACTAGTATTAGTTGAAGTCCAGCAGTAGGCTAGTGATGGCAGCAGTACAATTAGTAGGAAGAAGTAATAGAAGAAGAAGAAACATGAGGAGCAGTTTGGTACTAGCGTAATACCATTGCAAGTCACATGCAAGACAATCGATAACCTCGATCACCAAAGCAATCGGTGTTTCTTTATGAAACCAAACGGGTGACCTGAACTCAGTCAGTCTTCGTCCCAGCCTACACTCATTGCTAGGCTAGGCAAAACTATAATAAGTGAGAAACACTGGAGAAACAATGCGGATATAAAATTATATATATGAATACATTTCTAGAAAATCAATGCAAATATTTGTATTAATTCAAATACATGTGATTATTTTTTTCTCTAGTGTGCCAGTTTTATGAATTGGCGTGCTATGGGATTGACTCAGTCGATGCATGAGACAAAGTCCTCCACTAGAGGGCAGGCCCTCTCTGTTTACGAGCTGTTGCGCACAGCTTTTCCTTTAGCCCACAAGAACGCCTCAGTGTGACAAGTTTACACAGACTATCTGCAGGCCTCCCTCCCATCGTTAAACACTAATCACAACCTCATAAAAACAGACTCCATAAAAACACTCCGAATGCAAGGGCATGTTTAAAAAAAAATGAAGAGGGAAAAAATGTTGCGCGAACTTTAACGGATTTATGTCGTGTCACAACATTTTTGGCCGCTGAGCATCATTAATCAAATATCATTCACATTTGAGCATATTCACCTGTTAGAATATATGCAGTGTATTGAAGTATTTTTGTTGTGTCTCCAGAAGAGTTGAATCACAGTGGCACATTTCTTACTAGAGATTATCACACTTTTTACCAGTTCATTGTTAAACTGAAATCAATTGTGGAGCCGACTAGCCAACTGCAACATCCTAAAAAGAATTTGACCTCTGCTTGTACAACGGACAGCTTTTTTCTAATGTCTTTCTTTCCTTCTCCCTCTTTCTTACTC
Source organism: Gadus morhua (assembly GCF_902167405.1). Lineage (NCBI taxonomy): Eukaryota > Metazoa > Chordata > Actinopteri > Gadiformes > Gadidae > Gadus > Gadus morhua. The sequence goes on from NC_044057.1 coordinate 23,083,822, forward strand.
TTTCTTTCCAGCGTTAAGAGAGGAGAGTCCCGAGGGAAAGGGTTTGATTGACCAACTCCGTAAAGCCCAAATTCATTTCAACAACAAGCAGACTCACAATGGGAAATCTAACATATTATCTAGATGAAATCACCCTCTACCACCCACCATGTTCCCAGGCAGACACCCAGAGGGAGGGAGAGAGTACAGAGAGGAAGAGAGCACAGACAGACAGACAGACAGACACAGAGACAGACAGACAGAGGGGAGGTGAAAAAAGAGAAAGACGAAGAAAGACATGAAAGAAAGGAAGAACAAAAGAGAAAGTAATCCAACACGCAAACAAAACAAACAAACACAGACACAAAGAGAGAGTCATGTGTTTGGGGCGGGGGGGTCTGTGGCTCCCAGCGTGCCTTAGGGCAAGGCACTCGTCGGTTGGAGTGCGAGGCTGCAGGGTTATCCTCAGAGAGCCAGCGGGTGAAGTGGGTGACCATGTTCGAGGTGCACCCAGCTGTTGCTTCTCCCTAATATTCACCAGATGTTTGGGGGGGGGGGGGGGCTAAGCCCTTACACATGCTGGGAAACACACTGATGTGCAGCCTAGCCGTGCAGTGCACACACACACGCTGAAAATATAGTATTGTATTAGAGCAAACATAAACGTACGGAATGCATACATGAATACGTTTAGAAACACACATAAATACTGGCATGCAGGACAACAGGCAAACACAAACTTGCACACACAGAGACACGCACACACTGTCGAGTCCTTGTGTGTTTGAATTATTAGAAGCATGATACAGTTACATACAATGCTGATTCTTTATTTTATTGAATTTTATTTTAAGTAGTTCACGTATTTTCTTTTGCTAACATTAATCTATGATTGAGATAGAGAGATCTATTTTATCCTCACGTATGTCAGTTTTATTATTTTAGACCAAGATCAGCCACCCTTTAAAACTCTTTATTTGTGTGTTTGTGAGGTCTGGCACTTGTAAAAAAGAACCATTTATGACACTTTCCCTGTCGAACACACCAAAATGTTGCATCTGTTTTAATAATGTCAAGCCGACTTCCCAGGGTGAAACCCGAAGCTTTCAAACATGCAACCGAAAAGTCGAGCGAAATAAAAAGCAGCACTGTTTTCACACACACATAATCCATGCAAAAAGTCTTCATTTGAGCACACAAATTGCAAGTGTGTGTGTGTGTGTGTGTGTGTGTGTGTGTGTGTGTGTGTGTGTGTGTGTGTGTGTGTGTGTGTGTGTGTGTGTGTGTGTGTGTGGACTTTCTCTGCTCCAAGTGGTCACTAGAGGGTTTAGCGTTTCGGGTTTTAAGCTTATGCAGTACGCTTACTTTGGAGAGCACTTCAGCGCGCGGATCAACCTTAGATATAATGAAACATTCAGTCACCTCGCCTCTTTCCAATCTGCCTCACTGCTCTTCGGCCTTCTAGCAGTGCACACCTTGACCCAGTTTGTTCTGCCTGTTAGAAGGCAGAGATGGATTTCCTACACAACGTAAGCTATGTGGTTGGTGACATTTGGTTGTTTTAATGCAAGTAAAGAGCTTTCAAAATGAAAGAGATACAATCATTTGAAATAATGAAAGTGGAATACAGGACCGCTTTACAGAACACCAAATGGAATAAAATGTAGGGATGCACACACACGTAAACATACAAACGTGCGCACACACACACACACACACACACACACACTTTAACATTATCCATAACCAATGTTAGATTATAATTATTTTTTTAGAATTGTATCATCATTTATTGTGGCTTGTCATTTTATCTACATTAGTAAAACATACGTCAAACTTGAATGTACCTATTAAGTTCACTGGTGTTGAAATAAGCAAAGAGGACTCCACACAGTGTGGTAAATGAATGCACTTTCTCAGACGCCATAGTTTTGTAATTTGGCCAACGGGGTTGCTAAGGAGACCAGCTATATAAATCCACAGAACTTGTACCGAGACATGTTGATTCCTACCTAAACATCCAGTCAACAGCGTAAAAGATAGACTCCATGAATAGGCCCCAACTTGTAACGAGCATTTTTATACCATCTAAAAAATATGCTCACAATTTAGGGACCTTTAATTGGGCAGGTGATGGCAGATTGACACCAGCAGTGTCATAAATTATCATCGTGGAAACGCCAAAGTCAACAGGTCTGCATAAATATACAGTAACTGTGACTACTACATTTACTGGTTGATTCGATTCCACATACTGCTTGTCTATGCAGATCCTGTTCAAGCTATGTGGAACCTCCATGGAATGACAGGGCCGGTATTTCGGCCAGATTAAGAGTTTATCGCAGAGATTTTGGTTTTTAAATACTCACACATACACTTTTTGAAGGTATTTTATTATACTATAAAGTCTGAAAGATAACATTTATTATAAAATATCAAATTTGTTTTATTATTATTATAATGAGTCATCAAAAATATTTTGTAAATGTAGGTCAAGTATAAATAAATATATTCAATTATAATCGTATAATTATATAAATCTTCGAATAATCACATATATAGATAATTTAGTAGTAATAAATATTAAAACAATTGTACAATTCAATAAAAGCAAAAAATACATTTTGATGTGTTTATGTATTTGTTTTTCTTAGGATTAAATGTTCAAACTAAGTCAATACATTTCTTAACTCAGTAGATTGTGCTTGATTCTGAAAAAAAAATACATTTACTATATTATCAAATACATCAGCCTGATGTATTTTATTGTATTTAAAGAAAAGCTTCGGGATCCCAGGTTGTTCACGCAATTTCACATATACTATATTTAATATTTTATATATTTAACTAAACATTTTTATTTATTCTTGAACATTTCAATTATTTTCAAAGATACTAATTCCCATCTATAGGGGCTCAATTTACAAAGAATAGTATATTGAGAAGTCCACGTGAATATTTAAAACCTTTCCACCTTACAACAATTAAACCACAATCACTATACTTGTAATTTTCTGCAGCAGAAAAAAGCTCTTATTTTTAACCTTTTATTGGACTTCAACACACATTAACCCCGAGCAGTAAACCTGGCCAAATCTTTCAAACCCGAAAGGTGTTGACTTTACCACCGCCGTGTCCGAACAATGTGGGCCTATGACCTCACGGGCCCGTGGGCCGACTGGCCCTGGTCCGTCTGAATAATCCCTTATGAGTGACCCGGGCGGGTTCTGTTAGCGGTGCCATGATGTCCCCCTCTAAGAACACGCGTCCCCCTAGTTAGTTCGGGGCGGCAGACGCTGGCCTATGTGGAAGTGAGTGTGAACGTAAATAAACCCCATTATGTCCGCCGTCTCGTTGGACCGCCGTCACACGGCCGGGGTAAACACAGGGCTTCCTGTGAAACCCTTCTGGAGGGGCTTGCAGTGAGAGCCGCCACAGCACTACTAAATCACCCTGTCGCCGGCGTGCCAACGGCCGGCCGAAGACAAAAGACGGCCAGGCTAACCCGCAGTGAAAAGGTCAATTAATAAAGTGTGCCCGTAATGTGCGCCTCAATGGCCAAAGGTGTGTGTGTGTGTGTGTGTGTGTTTGCAAACGCGCTTCTGTGTGTGTGTCTTCGTCTGTGTGTCGCTGTGTGTCTGTGTGTGTGTGTGTGTGTGTGTGTGTGTGTGTGTGTGTGTGTGTGTGTGTGTGTGTGTGTGTGTGTGTGTGTGTGTAAACGTGTCTCTGTGTGTGTGCAAACGTGTCTGTGTGTGTGCAAACGTGTCTGTGTGTGTCTGCGAGTGTGTGTGTGTGCGTGTATGTGTGTATGTGTACGTGCGTGCGTGTGTGCGTGAGTCCGCGTGCGTGTGTGCGTGCATGTCTGCGTGTGTGTGTGTTTCTGCGTGTGCGTGTGTGTGTGTGCGTGCGCTACACACAGCGGGGCTAAAAGGTCTGCTAATGAAATGTGACAGACTGTTTCCACACAAACAGCGAGGTGTTCCCACGCGGGCCGGGCGCCCCCCCGCCCGGGCACACGCCCTCACCATTGATGTGACCATGAGGTCATTCAACACACAGTGCAACAGTGCTGAGTGGAATTCAAGTACGCCAGCCCCCCCCCCCCCCCCCCCCCCAAACCCCAACCCCCAACAACACAACCCCTCCCGTTTATCGACATGTATTATCACCCCCCCCTCACCCTAATATAATCCCTAAATCTCTATCTCCACAGCCTCAGTGTTTTTCGACATTACCCACAATGCAAGGGGTGTGGGTGTGGGGGAGGGGGGGGGGGGGGGAGGATTATGGCCGGATGCCCGAGAATTAATATTAACATTTGGTTTGAAGTGTGCGTGTGTGTGTGTGTGTCTAACAAATCCAATTAGGGGGAATTTGGAGCAGTGACATCTGCAGCGCGACAACGGAGAGACCCCTGACAGGGCGGCCGGGCAGCGCACGTGGCCGCCGCCGAGATTCCTGTGGTCGCCGGTTGTTCTACGGAGACCCCCCCCCCCCCCCCCCCGGACAGGACCACCCCGGCCCTGTGGAGGACGGGACCCGTGCACCGCTCTGAGAGACAAAGTAACTGACCGACGGGATAGAGACACCAGGGGGGGGGGGGGGGGGGGGGGGGGGGGGGTGAGTGTGCGTGTGCGTGTGCGTGTGAGTGCGTGTGTGTGCATGTGTGTTGTATTTTTTTGGAGACTTCCAACTATTGTTACTTCTCCTCAACAAACCTAGATTTCCCTTTCCCCTGAGTTATCACTTGTTTCACTTAGAGTAGACTGCTTGTACTTACCAAGTACACACACACACACACACACACACACACACACACACACACACACACACACACACACACACACACACACACACACACACACACACACACACACACACACACACACACACACACACACACCAGAGCTGAGGAGCAGGGGTCCGCGAGGCAGTGGGGAGAGTGTGAGGGCTTCAGTGGGCTCGGTGAGGCGGTGGTCTTCCAGCCCGAGGGGGCCCTTGCGAGCCCGGGGCCGAGGATGGTTTCTGGCCCCTGGCTGCCCGCCGACCCCCTCCTAGGTGTCAATGTTATGACATGTGTAGCGCTGCGCTGTTTTCTCTCACAACAAGAGCACTTCATCTTCTAGGGTGGCCGGCCTCATAAAAGCAGCGTGATTTACACAGGGATCGCACCGTCCACCTTCACCTCTTCCTGTTACACTTACGCCTCACTTCCTGTGGGCCCGGCCGAGCCTTCCAGGGTGATAAATTTCCACAGTGCATAAATAGAGGAAAGTCCAATTCCCATCCCAATAAATGCCTTTCCTCGCGCTTCGCGTTACAAAACATTCCCCCTACTGTGTGCAGGCCAGCGTTAACGTGAAAAGACAATAGCCGGCCTATTCTATGGAAAATGATTGTGAATGCTATTCACGCGATTATTCGAGCAGGCTTTGTGTTTCATTAAGTCTGGCTGGTTTTCATACGTTTCAGGCGGGAAGAGCGAGCCATCGAATAATGGCGGGCTTTAACGTTGAGGATTTGGCGTTCCGTGCTTGATGTGAGATCACAGCGTTACCCTTAAACAAATACAACATGACAAGGATTTTCAAAAAGCCGTTTCATCTTCAAACGCGGTGGAAACTCAAACGGGGAAAACATGAGGTTGGTTAGTAAAACGTCAAACCGTGTATTTAGCGAACTACAGATACAGACAAAGGAAGAGGACTAAACGCTCGGCAGAGGGGTTAGGGACAAGGCAATCACTGTCATGTGTAAGGCCTCGCTGACATCCACGGGATACTACCCTCCTATGAAATGCTGCCTCAATATCTGTACTTATTTCCCCTGATTAAAATCATGACCATTGGGGCCCTGTAGGTTTGACATGTCTTGATTCAACAAAGAAAAGGGAATCTAATGAATACTCAAACAAACAAACGGATTTGGCGGATTTATCTACATCGCGTAACTCCACAACACAGCGTCAATCGGTAGAATAAATAATTTCCAAGCAGATGGATTAGGTGATGTTTTTTTGCGAGCGAGAGGATTCACCTTGGGGTGAAGATTCACCTTGTGGTGAAGGAGGTGAGAGGGTGAATGATCCTAGATCCAAGGGACAACATCTCATCATTAGTCTGCTCTGCAACCAATGAGGTCGGCAATAATTATCTCCTATTAGCGGCTTCTTCAGTCCTCTTATGACTCACCACATCATGACAAAACTTTCCCTGTTGGCGACAATGTGTGAAAATAACTTTAAGTCATGAGTTGACTGTCCTGTCAAACAGTTTACCGAGAATTATGAAGCCGGAGGGTGGCAAGATGTTTTCCACTTTCCTTATGCACACACAAAGACACACACACACACACACACACACGCACAGAAACACACACACACACACACACAGAAAAACACACACACACACACAGAAAAACACACACACACACAGAAAAACACACACACACACACACACACACAGAGAAAAACACACACACACACACACACACACACACACACACACACACACACACACACACACAGACGTGCCATCATCGCACCCATAGACAGCTCAGCGGCCATCGAAGAGTTCCCCTCCATGGCGCTGTCAGGGAAACAAAAAACCATTATCCGAGCATGGCCACTGTCAGCCCGACCATGAGCCTGACCATGCCTTCGACCCGTGGTTCCACCGGGGCCCCCGGCGCCAGCCAGAGGAAAAAAAGAGAAGAGACGGAACCCTCTCATCTCATGGCACCCATAGGGAAGCCCTTATGCCCCGTTGCCATCACCAATATATCCGAGCCGTGATGATGTTCCCACACAAATATTTCACCTTGTAGCCAGCATCCAAAACTCACAGCGTATGAATGGGAGAGGAAACCTGTGTTCTATCACTCTTAAAAGGCCAGCCAGTAACGGGTAAACCAAAGAAGGGGGGGGGGGGGGGAAAGGAAAACAAGCTCTCCCAGTGCCTTGCCTCACCAAGGGCAACGCTCTTAAAACCCTTTCAACTTATTGGAGCATTTCTTCAGCAGGTATAGTCCGACGAGCTCCACTTCCCGGCGGAGAGAACCCACCCCCAGGAGGTGGGCACTGTCTTCAAAGATAATTGCAAGTGTTAATTTTTAATGGCCATTTCCATCCCATTAATTAAAGAAAACATTCCCCTCAAGTGGCTCTTGAAGCAGCCCACACGACATTCAAGAAGGGGGTTTCTTAAATATGTCTAATATATGCAGTAAAGTGCGTTATAAATGACGTTTTCTTTGCTAAGTGTCCCGGTCTATTTTTGTATGTCAGAGCGCATGATTGACTGCGCAGAAAAAGAAAACATCTTAATGCTTGCGATGGTCGAGAATTTCGCCATATTCCAGATCGCCAATGGCAACAGGCCGCTCTGCTCCGCTGCTGTGACGGAGGTAGAATCTGTTCCTGTGTGTACACACACATGAGTTAGTGCCTAATTAGAATGCAATATAAACATAAACATGATTAATTATGAAACACTTTATGTCAACCAAGACACCTGGGAACATAATGAGGCTATTACTTAATAGGAACTTAAGCAGGAAGAAGGTTTTTCAAACCTCTGTAGTCCAAGGTCAGTGGTACGATCACAGATTGATAAATGTGGATGAAATACCTCCATCTCCCGCCAGGGATTAATAAAGAACCTCTTACACATTGCTTATATTCACTTAAAGTTTGATTGTTTTTACATTTTTGTATTTTTACACATTTTATCAACTGTACTTGTTATTCTTGTCGAGGAGCGACTGGTACTCGGGTTGTCAAAGTTGGACAGAGGTGATGACTTGATGAATTAATAACGTTCCAACTGACCCAAAAACATAGTTTCCGGTCCATCATTTCTTATTATGATAGTCTTATATCTCAATATCTGTGGAATTCTAATACCTGATAGAAATCTAGCGTTCAACCAGTGGTGTGTTAAGAACCTGGCCAGAGATGCTTATTTATCTATGTTTATTTATACTTCACGCGTCCCCAGGTCCAACTCCCAGCTGGGTGCATTTCATTCCATCAAAAGCTCCCTTCTCACACTCCCTTCTCACACTTTCCTTTTTTTTCCGAAAGCCCCTAAGTTCATTTTAACGTCGACAGTGTGCTCACTCAGCATCGAAGAGAAGAAAACATTACTGTAAATGTCCCAAGTGTTTTCATTTCACCCAAGACAGGACCAAACTCAGTAAGGCGGACGTTTGTCTTTTTTCCAAAATGTGAAATGTGAATAGCCAATGTTTCGGAAACATAACTTTGAATGTCAATATGTGCTGTAACGCAAACCTCTAAGGGACTCGACGTGACCTCCGGAAAGCAGTTAGCGGGTATTCCGAGCAGACCTGACAAATGTATATGAAGCTACTTGTGCTAACCGATGCCTTTTCGGAATCATCCAACCTGTGTACCCGTCTCCTTCAGTTGCATTGGCTAACAGCGTTGGCGCTAATGCTATTATGCTAGTGAGAGCACAGCTAAAGCGGATAGCCGATACAATAAGCTAAAATAGCACGGTTTGCGGAGATGCCAGCGACACAAGCTAAAGCGAACCCCGCGTCGTCCGTCTCGTGTACCGCGGAAGCAACTAGACACACAGGGAAAAAACCCTCATTAAAAACACAGTTTACATTACAAATGTTCCCAAGAGTTGCTACGGCAACTGGCGTGATGGTGGGGTGGGGGGAGGGGGAGGGGGGCATTGTCTGTGAGGTCAATTTAAAGAAAGCCTGTGGAAAGCCTGAGGGTAAAAACAGAAAAAAATGTCAAAGAAAGTTATTTCGGTGTACTGTTACGAGCAGCAACCCGCCGCGACATTGTGTGCGTTGTAATCGCACAGAGAACTGTTGTGTGTCTGCCAGAGACAAAGCCAACACCCCCAGAGTTCAACATCACGTCCTCCAGCATTATCTTCAATAACTGAAGGCCAAAGTATAGGCAACCACCCCCCCCCCCCCCCCCACACTAAAGGGAAGGCAGAAACACACGAGGACCTGGGGAGTTACCGGGTCACCAGAGTCGTATATAACCCCCGCTACTAAAGAGGGGATTTGATTCAAACCAACGGGCATCATTCAAAGTAACTCGGGAGCCCGCCTCATAAAACGCTCACAGGTGAACATTTAGCTATGACCCCGCTGTCTTGCCGCGCCGAAACGGCCAAGAATCATGGCTTCTCCCCCCCCCCCCCCCCCCTCCCGGGTGAGTTATACCCCTAACAGACTCCCGCCTCCCCACCGCCGAGCTACAGGCGACGGGGAGCGAGGCGGACAGAGGCGGACGGAACCTCTCGACCCAGTAGGAAGCTGGAAGTATGAAATGTGACAGAATCGGTTTAGGACCAGAACAGAGATATATGCGGACAGCCTACCTCCCTCCAGCATCACCACCACCCCCCCCCCGTCCCCCCGTCTCCCTCTCCACACACACTTCCCTCACCTCTAAATCTGCCTACCTGCCACACTTGTCCAAACACACACACGCACACACTAAGCACACACACACACACCTAAGGCACTCACACTTAGCACATATTAAGCACACACTAAGCACACACACACAGAAACACGCACACAGAAACACACACACTCACACATACTCACCCATACACTTTTGCAGAGACATGTTTTAAACCAACTCATTCAGAGAAAAAAAGTGCAGGACTATCTGTATTTAAGTGTTTGTTGCCTCTTTTTGTTTGTAATGCCAACCACTGGGTCCGTGCCATTACAAGTACATTAAGCGATGATGAATGGGGAACTATGCGTGGGTAAGAGCATCCAGGGACAACCCACTTTAGACATGCAGGAACTTCAGAAAACCAAAACTCTTTTTATAAAGGCAATAAATCAGAGATGGCAGAGAGAGAGAGTGAGACAGAGACAGAGACAGAGACAGAGACAGAGACAGAGAGAGAGAGAGAGAGAGAGACTGCACACATGCGGCGAGAAGATGAGAAACAAGCTCCCGTGCTCTGCGGCCAAGACTTGAAACAGCGCCTCTTCTGGTCCGGCCATAGCAATCCCCCCCCCCCCCCCCCCCAGGGATGGACTCTCCCACCATTTAAGTTCACGAGCTCAAGACTGTGGAGATCCCCCCTGGGATCGCGGAGCACGGACCCTGCTGGTAATTAGAAGTTTCCCCCTCAGCCTGTATACTCGTTGCTCTATCATCCATCATGGAGGCGGTTTCCCCCTACTTCTACGGGCGCTTCCCTCCCCAACGCCGGATCCCCCCCCCCCCCCCCACCCCCCCACCCCCCCCTACTCCTCGCGTCGCATTTAACAAGCACGTCTTTATAAGGAGCCCTCCGATCTCCCCGGGACCCACCCCTCCACCACTTTGTGCACAGTGGCCATATTGAATTTGTAAAAAAATCGCCGCGAGTGCATGAAGACGTCTCCGCACACCTCGGCCGCAGACGTCACCCTGCAAAGTCCAAAATAAAGCGAGACAAACCACAGTCTGCCTTCCTCCCCAGATCACCCCCCCCCCCCCTCACCACACACCCCCTGCTCCCTCGGTCATGGGGGTGGGATGGGGTTGGGGGGGGGGGGGGGGGGGACAAGAATGCGGGCCCTGTCATTCCATCCGCCCGCCGCCCTGGTGGTCCACAGCAGGGATACCGTCAGGGGAAACCCCAGCGGGACGCTGACCTCTTCCCCGTGTCTCCCCGCTCATCAATTGAAACAAACCACGCAGCTCTCAGTGAGCCCCACCAGCTGACGCAACCCGAGCCGGCCCGGCTAACGTTTATCCGCCTGGCAGACGCTGGAGGAAGGAGCGAACCTAACCTGGCAGGTATGGTAAAGTCGTTAGCGCATGGGAACAGAGTTTCGGCTTCTTCAGGACTTTGGCAAAAATTGGTCAAGTAGAAGGGATTAGATCGGAGAGATTGTTAGCTAACAGTGTGGATGCGTTGTAGTCAATGGGAGACTTTGTAAGAATCCTGTTTTGGAGATGAGAAGAACAGTATTGCTGATATCAAAAACTTTCTCGACAGAAATCTTGACAGGCAAAGGGACCCTTCAAACTAAGAACTCTTCATACTCATGTTTGGATCGTTCATATATTGTCAACATTGCTCATAGTTCATATTTACCTTTCCATTCGTTAGCCAGTAGAGCAAAAACTACAATCAGGCTTATACTTACAAGATTGACAGAGTATTAGTGCTAGCCTAAGTAAGCAGAAGCATCCAACACTGAATTGTCCTGCATATTGAAGTGAAATCACCCTCCCAACCCTAACCTGTAGTCAATCGCCCTCAGGAGACTGAATCACATCAAATAATCAGGCCATTGATTCAACGTGCCGCCATGGAAACCAGCGATCCAGGGAGATCTCATGCTCGGGCTCTCCAGACACATACCGAAATACCGCCCGATACTTCCACACCGACAGCCCTCAAAACACTTAACCCGCCTCTGAAAAGCCAGCGCGGAAAGTTCCAGGTTCAGAAAATCAAAGTCCTGTGCTGCTTGTAGCTCCAGGCGTGCACGCTGCCACTGATTGATCTCGTTAATTAGCAAACCCAGTTGGTTGACTCCAGGTCCTGGGGCAGACTTCTTAAGGACATTTGAATGCATCGCTCTTGTGGATATTATGCACCAACCACACCGTCAAGAACTCCTCACGAACCCCATAAATATGAACCCAAGAGAAGGTGTGCCATCATAGCATTGTTAGACCTTGCGTCCACCTTATGGCGGATATTTCTATTTAGATTCAAAACGCAAAAGAAACACATCACCAAAGCAAACAAACTTAAAAAACGAAATCAAACAAACAACGTGATGATTTTGGGTATACAGAGGGGGTGTGTGTGTGTGTGTGTGTGTGTAGCTGAGAGTGGTTAAGGGTCTGGCGTGTCACAAAGGCAGCTTTGTAGAGGACGTTAATGAGTGTTTTGTGAATGTCCCTTGATGCCTTCCAGCTCTGCAACACCTCAGAAGCGCATCAACCGTGTGTGTGTGTGTGTGTGTGTGTGTGTGTGTGTGTGTGTGTGTGTGTGTGTGTGTGTGTGTGTGTGTGTGTGTGTGTGTGTGTGTGTGTGTGTGTGCATGTGTGCATGTGTGTTGTGTGTTTGTGTGGTACTGTTTGTGTGTATGCACAACTATTTATATCGTCTTTTAAGCGGTGATTTATACAGTTTGTTTGCTGTTTAAGTTCTTGTGGTTTTGAGGGCGGCACGGTCAAAGGGCCTTTCCAAGAACTGTATTTCTTTTATATATAAGAAGAGGTTACAATTCTATGGAAAGTTTAACAACACAGCTTGGCTCAAAGTGTACACCATTCCTTTCATGCTGTGTATCTCCTCTACTCCTGTGGTCAAGTACCCTTCAGTTATTACAGCTTATTTGTTCAAGTGGTGAGGAAATATTAAATATCACAAGCCCTCTGCTGAGACCAGGCAACAATTATCAACAGATGGTTGCCAGTTGGCCAACGCGTGTCCAAGTGTTTGCGCGTGTTGGTGTGTATCTCCGAGTGTGTGTGTTTGTGTGTTTCCAAGTGTGTGTTCTGTGGAGGGGGGGGTGTGTGCCAGTTTATATGCACTTATTTGCATGGTTAATGAGTGACAGAAGAGGATTGCCATATAATTTAGCATTCATGTGCGTGTGTTTGTCTGAGGCTGACTTTGTTTCTTTCCATTGTTTCCCAGGTAACCATTCTCCAATGGGGATAGTGCGATGGAATAGCGTTGAGGAGAGAGTGGGACTGGAAGTGTGTGTGTGGGGGGGGGGGGGGGGGGGGAAGCAGCCGTGAGTGGCAGCCGTTCCTCTCTTCCTGCGACCAATGGTTGCCAGATCTGGTCAGGATCAGTCCAGAGCAAACCGCCCATTTTTTCCACTTTGGACGTTGCTTTAACCTCTCGTTTGTACCTGGACTGGTTAATGTGAAGCGTCTGTCCTGACACCGCAGGGCCCTGCAAGAACTGAGCCCCCGATCGGCAAAAGGAAAATACCAAATACATTTTGCATACGTTTTTCTTTTTTTGTTACAAATACAGCCATGGGGTGTTTCGGCCGAATGACGAAAATAATCCCAGAAAAAGTAATTCACAACCATTCAGAATCAGGAGTTTGACTTTCTCTGTTGGATCTTTTCCTCACTCTGTCCGTAGAAGCTCAACTTTAAAAAGGGACTTCCCAACAGGGAAACACAAGTAACAGTGGCGTTTTCAGAGCTGAACTCTCCTGGTGGTGGGGTTAGGTTGTCATGGCATGTTATGCATTGGCAGGGGCTTGCATGTGTGTGTTTGTGTGTGTTTGTGTGTGTGTGAGACCAAGAAGAGAGAGCGAGGGCAAAGGTCAGCTAAGTGAACCGTGAATGACAGGAAGATCCTCGCACCCTCTCCACACGCTCCACCCAAAACACTGACCTCTCTTGTCCCCGGTGGCCGATCGCCTACCGCAGGCATTAGCCACTTAAAGGAAACCCAACACCAGATGAAGCACACGGCCCCATGTGCCTGATTAAGATGAGAGAGGGACACGGGTCTCAACATATGTCCCCCTCCCCCTTTCTCCTTCTACTTTTATCGCCTTCAGACTCTGTATCGTCTGAGTGTCTCTTGCACTTAGTCTGTGTAACTCGATTACGGGTTCAAAGAAAGATGGACAAATTGGCACCAGACAGCCGGTGTATCGGCCAACCGGGACAAGGCCTGACGTTCCCTCTAGGTACGAGAACGTACGCCAAGTTAATTAGCTGGATGCCACTGCAGACTTGCATCATTGTGACATCCCACCACGTCATGCCTCAAAACAAACGTACTGAATGAGCAGGATATTGGAAAGGCCAGTGGTGTGAAGCAACAGAGTATTGTATACACCACTGGTAGGGGCTGTAGCATTGACTCAGATCAAAGGGTACTAGATTTGATCAGCAATGTCCGCAACATATACCTCGTATGCAAGCACTCGCTTAAATTAAAGCATCTGCTCTCTCACCAAAAACTAAAGTGTAAAAATACTTCAAATGTACTTTAAAGAGAAACCTTAAAACTAAAACAATGTGTCTCCTCATTGCCAATTCTTCAGTTCACTTGTGCGATGCTACCCCCCCCCCCCGGACCCCCAAGTCTCTTCTTCAGGGATGAACACAAAGGATGCTATGTTGGGCCCCTAGCCTGTGTTCTTCTGCGAGAGAGCCTTGCTTTCTTAGCTGGAGAACATAAGTGCTGACCCCAGGACAGAGCCGTGTCTCTCCCCTACGGAGAGCCGCAGACCTGCCTGACGTGTGGACACAAGACCCTGTTGCTCCTGTTGGGAGGTGGAGCCCCCCCCCCCCACCAAACCCTGCCCCCCACCTCCCAAACGCACACACATGCACACTCATGCGCACAAACAAACACAGCAGTCTGGGTGGGCTCAATCATAAGAAGGGCATCATCTTGCAAAAGTGTGCGCAAACATCTGAAATCTGAATATTATTTTTTAACAAGCCTGGAGGAAGTGGAGCCACCATTCATCCTGCATTGAAGGAAAGGAGAAAAAAATTATGTGCGGTAAAAAAAATATATAAGACCTAGGTCTTTAAAATTAGCGGGGCCGATTGGATTTCTTGTTTCTTTGCTTTTCAAATTAAGGCCCGTTTGTAAAACCAGAACATTAAATAATCAACAGTGGAGCGTTTTGGCCGTCGAAGTGGGGCGCCGCACATGACCCCCGGCCAATCCATAACACCGTATGAAACTCTAACTGACTGGCCCAATGGCTGCCTCACTTTCAGGCCAAAATCATTAGTAAAGTAATCCATCAGCCAAACCCTAACACGCTGACCTTAACCACAGTGTCGAGCCGACACAGAAAGCTATTCACTGCTCGTTAGCGAAACACGCCAGACATTATCAGACGAGATCAGAGAATGGTGGATGTGGGTGGGATCCTCTGTCTGCACTGCAGTCGTTTCACGTCGTAGGGATAATTGTTATTGTTTTAAACAGAAAATAAACTTACTAAATTCATACAGTCGAAGATTAGGTTAAGATAAGTTTAAGATGATTGGCGTTGGAGTTAAATCTTGAGCAATGTATGTATATTCTCTTCATCTCATCTACATTTTCTGGGACTTAAGGAAATAGCGGTTCCGCTAAACCAAGTGTTCTGTGGCGGGGAAAGGAAAGACGCTACACCTCACTACCGCCCAC
The DNA here is from genome assembly GCF_902167405.1 of Gadus morhua. Taxonomy (NCBI): domain Eukaryota; kingdom Metazoa; phylum Chordata; class Actinopteri; order Gadiformes; family Gadidae; genus Gadus; species Gadus morhua. The sequence continues at coordinate 23,098,959 of NC_044057.1, forward strand.
CGCCCAGATGCCAGGCAGTGTTTTTGGAGCAAGGTTTGGTGAAATGTCAGCTTGTGTGAGAGCTTGAGAATGAGCCACTTAGTTAGCTCCTGAACCTCACACACTGACTCACTGAGGATGTGTAACCAAATATACTAACAAGCAACACCCAAAGGCTAAGCTTTCAAAAGTATTATAAACAACCTCAGAGACATTGTGGGTTGGAGCACTGAAAACGATGCTGATTATGATCGGCCAACATTAAAAAATATATTAAGTTCTGTAACCTACTATCAACAACTTGCCTTCTGTAGGTATGGGGAAAGGGGGGGGGGGGGGGGGGGGGTTGTCCCCCTGCCAGTCGGCAAGCATGAAGACTGGTGAACCAACAAATAGACCAAAAACAAATCCAAATAAAGCAAAGTGCCCTGGCTCCCGTGTGTGTGACTGGGCCCCTCACAGTTGCCCCTGGCCTCCCCTCTTTGAGGCCCTTTGATGGGTGCGGGCGTGCCGCGCGGTCGGGCACAGTCGGGACGGACGGACGGACGCTGCGATGTGGATACAGCGCACCTGAGCCTTCTGATGACCGCCACGGAGAGAGAGAGCAAGTGGCGAGATGCACTGGAATGCGGGAAAAAACCTCGGGCTCCGTTTCCAAAAAACCCTCCGAAATCGCTGAGAGGGTGTCCTTGTAATCCCATTCGTTTTATTTACTCCGCCTACACACACCACCGACTCCAGCTCCACCCCCCGCCACCACCACCACCACCTCCTCCAACCCTACCGCCCGCCTTCGCTGGTCTTCCAACTCATCCACAAGGCCGAGAGCTTGTGCCCTCTTCAAACAAGTCCTCTTGGAACAGAATCCAAAAAATATCTGTACCAATTAGCGACACAAAAAAAGCGCCCCTTACACACAGGAGCAAAGAGAGGGGAATAAGTGAACCGGAGAGAGAATGCACCTTGTGGTCAAGGTTGGTAGTTCTGAGGGGTCGGGGGTCAAGTACATCCGTGCATTGTGGTTTTGAAACAGGGCGGGTCATTCTGTTGGTGCGAGCAGGCCTAGGTAGAGGGCTCTCTGACGGCAGCCAGCCCGGCTGTCAGCTAGCTCCACTCTTTAAGGGGTATTCAAATGTGCGCCTGCAGCAATGGGCTCACTCAATGACCTCTTTATTTGTTAAAATAGATTATTTTAAATAAATTACAGAGCACTTTCACTGAATAAACAGAGACTTTGGGGCTGCGGCCTGCGTTGCATACTTCCCACAGCCGCAGAAATCCTACATGACTGGTGAGCTGTGTGATCGCCTTTGATTTCACTGATAGGAAGGCGATTCTTTGGCCTGCAAGAGACGGAGCCATTGAGGAATCTGAAAAGCCTCACTGCGGATCGCTGGGCCAGAGGTGTGCATTGCGATCGTGTGTGTGCGTGTGTCCGTGTGTGCGCGTGCTGCAGAGGGTTGAGGTGTTTCTCTGCTTGCTGTGTCGACGGAGGAGCACATTAAAAGAACAGAGGGGGGCTTCAGGGAGTCCTCCCCCCCCCCCCCCCACCCACACACACACACAAACACACACACAAGTGTGGACACACTTACACAGATATGGAGAGGCATGTGCACATGCTTGTACACATAAAAAACACACACATACAGACACACACACAGTCTGAGCAATTTCAAACTGGCCCTGAGTGCACATGAAGAGCGAGAGGAAAATACTTGAGATCTTTCTTAACCTCTGTTCTGTTTCTTCTGACCAGTAAATTAATTAGAATACAGTATGGAATTACTGGCCATGAACAGAATGTCTCTCTCTCTCTCGCCTACCGCAGAAACACAATCTAAGCACAACGGCATTATGGGTAATTGAAAGCCATCCCCAAAATCTGCCTCTTCAGCTATTCATTTTTTTCCTAATGAGCTTAGGTCTCTCTCTTTATTTCTCCGCTGTGGAAATCTTTGTGTTCACAAAAAAAAAGGCAGAAAAAAAAGGTGAGAAAAACTAAATTTGACATTGCTAAACATTGGTTTTCCCGCTAATTTGACGTGGCAGGGCCTAGTTATGGCTGGATTACCGTTGCCCAGAAGAAAGCTAAAATAATAAGATGACAGGGAGAAACTCTGGCGAACCGAAGCGGAGAAAAGCATGAAGACATTAGGTTTGATTAACCTTACGGGGACTTGTTTCAATTCTCACAGGCCTATTTATTTTTGAACATGTGGTTGACATTCTTCTCGGCTGCACATTTCCCGGCACGTCCATTACATCTAATCTATAAGTGTTTCCGGAAAATAAAGAAGTGTGCATACGTCATACAGGCAATTTTTGAAAATTGACAGTCGAAATACTCATATGGCCCTGACTAATAATCCTTTGTGGTTGCAAAAAGACTGAAGAATACGATAGAGTCACAACCGAAAATGTTCGGTCCTCTCCAATGTGATTTGATGAAACACGAGATGATTTCAGTCTTTAGCGGCCCCCTTCTGGACCAGCTCAGGACGTGAGAAAGGGCTAAATCTATATTTATGCATCTGTGTTAACTTCCCCCACCTTAAACACTACTTCCCTGCGAACAAGTCGACTGGATTGTGAAAACCCAGTGGTATCGGATTCCTCCTCGACCAAACATGTCAATGTCCGCGGACATGTGCGGTCGTGTGTACTCGCGTGTGCTATTATGAATAATTAGAAGGAAAACTTAATTCATAAGCCATTAAGTGTTATGAATGGCAATTTCTGTGTCTCTCTCCCTCAGTGGCTCCCTCCTAAGCCCACTCTGACCGTGATGTACAGAGTGGGCCCAGTTCTCCCCTCTGGCAGCTATAATTAAGCCTAATAGCTCTGTGCACACACACACAGGCAACCTCTTTGACACCTCCACCAAATGTTCTAATGAAACGATCAAATAGGCATCTTCTAGCCCCCGCGTATCAAAGCCAGGCAGCTGCCAGCTTGTCCTATTCTGACGTTTGGGGGCCGTTCGGTTTAAGCACTGCCAGCCGCTTGACTCTGGCCTTGTGTTAACAACACTAATAATAGGAGCAGGTCTGGGAGCACTGGAGTCTGTCTGATGAATGGAGGGCCCTTTCGGCCAGGTGTCCCCGCGAAGACATCGGCCGCTCACCTCTGTAATTGACTGTGACGCACCGAGGCATGGGTGTGTTCACAGGAGCGCGTGTGCGTGCCTGCGTGGGTGCATGCCTGTGTGTGTGTGTGTGCGTGTGCATGTGCGTGTGCGTGTGTGTGTGTAAGACACACGGGGCAGCAGCAGTCACAAGCATCCCCGGTTCTTAAACAATTCCATCCTCGTTACAATTCCGCTGAATGGAATACGGGCGGTTTGTGGCTCCTGTCCAGACGCTGGTGAAACAGAACAGGGATTACAATGCGTATCTCATTATGAAACGCACAATGACCCCCACCCCACACTTTCCATTCAGTCAAACTCAGGCAGCCCGGGAGAGAACGCGGCTGGAGCACCTCTCCGGTGGCAGGGGGGGGGAACGGCTGGCCAAGTACTTGGCAATCCCCCCCCGAGAACGGCCGAGATGTCGTCAGTCCACGCCTTGCTTATTTTTCATGCTTCTATTGGGAGGGAGTCTGGATCCCCCCCTTCGCTCCCCTCTCCCTGCACTTGTTTGGTTACGTTTTTGCCCTTTCTGTGCGAGATAAGAACCAGGTTTAGCCCTCGCGCCGTACGCTGATCACGGCTGAAAGACAGAGTGGGTCGCAAAAACGTCTCTGCCTGCGGCTCGCCGCGTAGTCTGCTCTATCTCCACAAACATGGCCCTATTATGTTACCTTTCAAGTGCTTTGTCACCGTGGAGAAACGGCGTAGTATTATGGGCTGCCTCATCTGGGGGAGGGGGGGGGGGGGGTTGCCAGGGACGGCGTCCGTGTTGTTTTTAAGGGGCTGCGTCGAGCAGCCGTGCGTGTGGAATGTTTCCAGTTAGCCGCGCTCGTGTTTATTTATGGAATATTTCTTGACACCTACTTACACCATTATCGTCGTTCTCATTCTTGTTAGGCCCCCAAGTGCTGTCACAGAGGGTGCCCATGTTACAAAAGCCATGCTCGACCCAAAGCAGTACAACATGTATGTATAGACTGGGGTGACTATGGCTGAGATGTATGAGGTAATAGGCAGTTTTGGTGCAAACATAACATTAAACAGAACGCGATCCACTAAACAAACTTAATTTGTAAGGTATTTCTCAATTTGATAGTATAGATTTTATGTGAAGGTATCAGTGCTTATTTATAAGTCAAGTGGGAGCAAATTGTAATTCAATATTTTCTTTATTAAAAATTAATTAAAAAACTACTTCCAATACTACTGCCAGTAATTATAACTCTAATCTCTAATTATACCTACAAAATTACGGCATCTTCTGATCATGTCTGTTATGGTGAACCTAATCTGGTGAAGAAAGAAGTGACAAAAAGAGATTGTGTTCCTGGTTTCAGTGGCCACGGTGTGAGCAGACAGTTTAACTGGCGCTTTCATCGCTCTCTTTATCAGAGTGTTTGCTCAAGACTCTGGTCCTCACAAAGCCAGCCGAGACGGTTGCTTATTCTCGTGTGTTTGGACAGCCTCCTCTCCAACACCCCAGGCTTTGGAGAGGGCTTGGCACAATTAGTTAAAACTTCCCTTTAACAGGTAGACACATTTCCAAACCTTTGGTCCTCCCAAACGCACACACACACACAAACACAAACTCATCCCATGTCCTGGCTGATAGAAAAGGGCCATCTCACAAAAATAACTCTAATTCTCCAATTGAAAGTGACATAGTTGCGCTCTCTCTCTCTCTCTCTCTCTCTCTCTCTCTCTCTCTCTCTCTCTCTCTCTCTCTCTCTCTCTCTCTCTCTCTCTCTCTCTCTCTCTCTCTCTCTCTCTCTCTCTCTCTCTCTCTCTCTCTCTCTCTCTCTCTCTCTTCTCACCATCTGGCAGAGCTACCAAGTGGGGTCTCAACTATGACCCTGTTGTCAAGGACACAGATGGGAATTAGGAAAAGTGGACTTGTTACAAACAATTACAGAAATTACTTTAATATCTTAAAACAAAAAGACAGATAAATATATTTATTTGTCATGTTGACTGTCAGCTTGAATTTCCACTCCATCATGCACGTGTGGGTGTATATCATTGTTTGTGTGTGCATGTGTCTGTATTTGTGTGTGTGTGTATGTGTGTGTGTGTCAGTATTTGTGTATGTGTGTCAGTATTTGTGTATGTGTGTCAGTATTTTTGTGTGTGTGTGTGTGTGTGTGTGTGTGTGTGTGTGTGTGTGTGTGTGTGTGTGTGTGTGTGTGTGTGTGTGTGTGTGTGTGTGTGTGTGTGTGTGTGTGTGTGTGTGTGTGTGTGTGTGTATGTCACCACACCAGGTCAAGTGAGAGCCGACGTGGACACAGGTGTGTATGAGTACGGGACATAATCTTCATGTTTAGTTGTACTGTTTCAGAGTCACGTCTAACAAGCACCTGTCGGGAGAATACAGGGGAAGGGGTCGCGACCCCTGCCTTCCACCATGAAACGCACACCGGCTAATAGAGGCCTGTCTGTTAAATTGTAATTGAATGTTACGTGGTACTCTGAACCCCAAATAGCGCCGGCGAGAGTGCGGGGTTTAGGCGGACGCTCCAGTGACAGCGTAATTCCGTCACCGCGGCGCGGTTGCAGGAGTGTTTTTCTTCTTAAGCCTCTCCCTCAAATGGAGACTGCTATTAATGAAAATTGGTAAATAGGTTGACACATGTCTGCATTTTGTGTTTATCTTGCATTTTACATAATTGAGCTTGGACCTTTTTTTACACACGGACAAACTTGAAAAAAAAGAAACAACAAGTGCAAAGCTGCTACACACCTCTCAGAGATTACAATAAAACGCATATTCTTCGATTTAAATACTAAATTGAGAAATTTGTAGATTTTCCACATTTTACTAAATAAATTGGTAGCTGGAGCATACGTTTTTCAGACCAAATGTACATTATTGTTAAAAATCAACCATATTTAAATAAACAATAATGCAAATTCAGTTTTAAGAAGTGACCACCTCAGGCGTGAGAAACACACTATTCCAAAGATGTTCGATATGGTTGGTCATCACACACGTTTACCATCTCAATTGAGGCCCGTGTACTAGGTCCTTCTAGTATCAATGTACTCACGGTAGCTGCTTCACCTTTGAATTGGAGTAGAGTCTGGATGCATCCTAACAGGATTGGTGGCCTACAGCCAGGGGGCGCTGTAATAACAGTGAAGAAAACGAAGCGTTAACAAATGTGCATGCGTTATTGGGGGATCGTTTCAATATGACCAACGGTACCATCACTGGGACTGCAGGAGGAGCACATATTCTAGTTTCAGGCTAAAAGGCCTCCCTCGTATAAGGTAGCCTACTGGTGCCTCTCGACCCAGTAGGCCTACGAACGTCTTTGATTGTCAAGGAAATAATTGTTCTCATTCGGTCCACACAGAGCTTGGAAAATCCTAATTCAAGTCATTCACTCATTATTTAGACACACCTATACTGATTCAGTCTGATTTCAAGGACCAACAGGAGATGTAAAGCACTAAAGGGCAAAGCTTGAATTGCGCTTGTGTAATGTTACCAGAATGGGTTGACTGTGAAAGGCCCCATAATTGATACAAAGGACCCCAGAGGGCACGACTCCTGTCAGACCACAGCGCAAACCACAGGCAGGCCTGCCAGAGCCACGCACTGCAGGGAATACCAGCTAATTAGCCCCGTTTAAACATTTCCTGGTTGGAAGAACTTAAAGAGCTGGGCCACAATCACACAAACAATGGCCGCTCACTTAGCCCAGGCTGCCGAGCGTAGATCAGACGCTTTGTAACGTTTAGTGAGAGAGGGGGAGCAGGCAATACAATCTGAACCATATGATGGTTTAGCACACACCTGCGGCTGGCTGCACATCAACCCGTCCGGGATAGGCTGGATCGCGATACAGGCGTCTTTATATAGGCTAGGTTTAATCTTCACTAAAAGATGCCCCGTAACCGAAAACAATTTAAATAGGCTCCCGTATGTTTCATTGATTGTATCGCTTAACTCGTTAAACGTCTCAAGGTAACACCGCCCTTTGCTGTCCACCATATTTTCATTGGCGCTATCTATTTTCCCAAAATTAAAATGGTCACGGCTAGCTAGGCCTTCCAGTTGTTTTCGAATTTATATTACTTTTTGGCTGAATAACTCGTACAATAGGAAATAACAATAATCATCCAGTTTTAAGGAAATGTAAATGTCAATTCGAAAAGATGGTAGGACTACACACGCGCAGGCGCACACACACGCAGAGGTTGCACCACCCACCCACGTGCCTTCGTTCCAAATGTTTGTTTTGTCAATTTGTGCAAAAATACAGTAAGGCCTTATAGTGACCTTGACCATGAACGCATCCCTTAAACAGGGCCGAACTACGTAAAGAAATATTAGTTTCACAAATTCGTTGTTCTATCTGGTCAACATTCAGTAGCTCACTGATGTTACAGCCTAGGCCTATAACATCAGGGAGCTAAAGAAATATCCTCCCTGTAACTTACCAGGAGGATATTCCTGCCCTTTCCGTGCATACTTCCCTCGGGGCGTGAGGAGTTTCACGGCCAGGCGGCCATGCGACGCCACGGAGTTGGCCTCCAAGTGCCATCTTCTCACTTGGGACACTCAAGTGCTGCCTTCTCATTTCCAGGCTGCTCCTGCGGGACAATAGATATTGTGATGGCTCATCTATAAATGATAGGACAGCTTAACGGAGAGCTGCCACCTCCATTCAATACCTCACCCAACGGGTCGCACCTTCGCCCCACTGAAGAGGAGCCCGTCCCTCCATCACTCCGGAGGTTCATTAGCGTTGTCTGGCCTTGTCGCCGGGCTTAGGGAAACACACACATTACTACGCAAATAATCCTTTCCATCAACCGCACCGTGCTTCTCTGCGTCGCAATAAAGGGAATGGCGCTATCACTATCGGCCCGTGGCAAGCAGCGTTAATTAAATTGGATCTAGGATGGGCCATCAGATTGTTTACCCAGACGATCGCATGTCATCGATGCCGTGGATCGGGACAATGATGCCTCGTTTAACCTTTAAATGTAATCCTTTGTGATTTCTACTGGCCCGGCTCGAGGTATATTGTGTTAAGGGATTATGAAACTGGAGAGTGATGCCTCGTGGGTGAAATATATTAATAGTCACCCTTTATTGCGTCAATTAAAAAACAAATGTTAACTAACTTTATATGTTTTTATTTTATTAAAAGGTTTGGATTTTGTATAGCATATGATTTACTACCATATGCCAACATGATAAACTGTTAGGGTAATCATTCGATTTTGTATAGCCCACTCAAGGGCACAGATCTCAGCATAATTTAAGGGGGACCACAAACAATGCATATTTTAGTAATTTCTGTAGGGGATATCAATAATATCAACAATGTAGCCTATATCAAATGATCTGCTTTAACAGATCAACAATTACTAGAAACTTCAAATATATACGAATGATTCACCTTTAAGCTATCACTAGGCTATATATTTACCTATTTTACAGAGCCACACATTCACAAGCTCTTTGAAAATAGGCGTAGAGGTATGGGTGACAATCGTATTCACAACGGTTCAGATCACTGCAGGATACATTTTAAATGTTTTTTAAACCATTTAAAAGTGTTTAGGTGTGATATTTTTTAAGTAGAATGGCCTCCTATTAAATATATTTTTTCCATTACATATCTCTAGAAATAATTTATATTGGGGAGGGACAACTCCATGTTTTTCAGAAGGTGGAGGGGACACGCCCTCTCTGGGATCTGCACCTATGAGCCTCCTTTTTCTTGTCATTTTATCGTCCTGAATTGTATTAGTATCAACAGCAGGGTGGATTTATGCTGAATTAGGATGATCCTTTAGTGTCTGATCACCATTCGCTCCATTTCCTTGTTTGTCCTCTTTACCAAACTAAATCCCCCTTTGGGGCATGTCCCGAGACAGCCAAAACAACAGCACCTTCACCCTTCCAGCAAAGGTTCATCTCTGCTCTTCCTCTGTGCCGTGTTTGCATGAATCCAGAGTAAAGCTCCCTGGCTTTGTGTTCCCACCTGGCTGCAAGTCAGCGGGTCACCAGGTAAGCAGTTAACAAGCCCTCGATAGGCCTGTCTGCTCCACTTAACACCTGACATACCCCCCTACTCGCCGACCTCCGACCCCCTGACCCCGGGGCTGACAGCCCGGGAGACGTCTCTCGGATGCTTGCGTGTCTTGACGCTGGGCTCTTTTCTTCCGGGCCTGTCGCTGAGTGCTTCAGAGGGAGTCAAGGTGAAAGGTATCCAGGCGAGAGGGCCGGGGGTGAGGTGGGGGCACCTGCACAGGTGTTCATGCCTGCAAACCTCTCAAGTTCAAAAACCACAGAGGAGTCCTTAGCAACCGGTTCACAGTTGAACAATGTGTCGTCCCTCCCAGCGCTCCCCCTCGGCCCCACCCCTGAGGGCACAGTGTCTCCTGCTGTACTGTCAGTCCTCAGGGAGACTCGGACTGGAATGCTTTAAAACCTCTTCACCATGCCTCTGATCTCAGGCCCTAGTCCTCTTCACCAACAAAATGCCGTCACAACCTCACATTCAGATTCCTCAAACATCCGGGAGACGTTTGCGGCACAAGAGGAAACTCAACCAGAAATAACACGTTGTCAATGTGGCGCACATCACACCAGAATGTTTGAATCAGTCCTTCACGGCCGATTCGCCCTCTTCCCCAGCCTCTGAGCGATTCCCCAAACGCCCAGTCGGTCTCTGCAGGTTCAGATGTGTGGGAGCCGGTCCAAACATTACTAGTAACATTAGTGTCAGTAATTTAATGCCCAGGTGTGAATGGATTCTCAAACAAGCTTGGGGGGCCCCCAGACGAGGCTCCGTGTGGCCCCGGCGGGCCCCGGCAGAAAGGTTTAAATAAACACGCCGCGCAGCAGATGTGTCAGCGGCTGGAGGCGTGATACGCGGGCCCATGTTTGTGTTGTCCGGGTGGTGTTGCTCCGGCGCCGTGGAGGAAGAGGCAACCGTCTGCGCTCCCGTGGCTCCTGTGAAGAGGTGGAAGACTTCACCAGGGAACGATTATAACACTTTTCTCCCGAGGACAAAATACAGATTTATGCATCGCTGTGCATGCGGTCTGCATATGACCGTTCTTTGGTTCTAATGTCGCCGGTGATCGGTATCGGTTGCAGGCCTTGTTGATATGATGTGATATGATACGATCGATGCCAATTGAGTAGGCCAAGAATATGCTAGGTGAAGGGCCAGCCCTTTGTGGAGGTTGTGTGGAAATGTGAAAATTGCCCCGAAACCTGCATCCTGAGTGAGTATTCCTACATACATGCTGAATGCAATAGTCTAAAAGAAATCCAGACACTATTCACACCGCTCAATATCTTCATCACGATATTTTGCAATCCGATCTGCTCTATAAATGACACACGTGTCATCTGCTTGTTATGTTAATCCACTGACTTGAGCCTGAGGTCCTGTAGTTATTGTAATAATTAACAGTACATGTTATGGAGGCTAATTAAATGGCATCCGAAAAAAGCAGAGGAGCAAATCGTCAGTTAATGCACAAGAAGAATTTGTGCGGCGGTGTGAGCGTGCCGGTACGCAGAGCATGTGTGTGTAGACCGTACGCCAGATGGGCCTGGTTAGGAACTGTCTTTGGATTAAGACACCAGAAGAAGAAATCGTAGGGGGAACCAGAAGAGGATCAGTTTCAATGTTTCTCTCCAACATGCCAACACACAAAAAAGATCCCTCACTGATGGCCTGACAGTCATAAGAAGGAGAGAGGCGGTCTGGCCGTTGTTGATTCACATGGGAATGCGGCCAACGACGCCATAAAGAAAGCTCACCTCTAAGCTCTTTGCTAAATCCCACAGCTTCACGCTGAGCCAGGGAGGAACACCTGCAGGATACGTGATACAATATACTCCATCACCATCCCAGGGCAAGCCCAATAGCCAACGCCGCGTGTTAACCCTGCATTAGCACAGCGGTAGCCATAATCAATATTGTCCCTCTCTTAACGAAAAATACTTTCTGGACAAAGCCGGTCTGGACAAAGACGAATGCTGCATGGATCACGACACATAGACCGGCACAATGTTCAAAACAATGTTCCCCCTTGAGGGGACAGTGTCTTGTGCTCTACTGTCAGGCTAAAGGGAGCCGCATGCTTCAAAAAGGCCTCTTAAACACGGCTCTGATCTCATGCTACAGCCTTTTGGCTTCATGCAGCCGAGTTCCTTCTGCGGTTAGGGCAGGTTTACTCCCTGACCTCCCTTCGATGATAGAACATTATGGAGCATTTCGATAATCAATCGTGTTTTTTCTATAAGGTGTACTTTGGGGGCCAATGAGTCTAGCTTTAAAAAAAAAAGCAGCTCAAAGAAATAGTTGTATTGATAGCTGTATTGTTTAATGCTAAGTGGACAGGCAAACAGGGGGTAATCATACCTGACCTATGCTCAAGTACCGTTCTTACTACATCATTAAAGTGTACACCTGTGCAAATAGCATCTAGACAGTGAGGGTGGAACAACTGTATACACATGGCGCCGTTGAAAAACAAAGAGCTCAAAAGCGCATAAAAAACTCTTCACAGGTTTGGTAGGACCATTAAATCGCTGAATATCAGGCAAACTTAGAACACAAACATCAAGGAGGATCAGTTTCCTAACTCCAGGACATACAAGCCGATCCCGCTTTACTCTCGTCACAGAGCCCTGCAATATATAATGGTTTCATAATTGAGGGGAGTACTGCTTAGAGACACTCCACTTAGTACAAAACACCTCAATTAGCAGGTTGTTTCTTTTGAATGCTCCAGAAAATGCCTCATGAGCGTTTCTTTGTATCAGAGCATACCACGCATTAAATGACTGCATGCCCAAACCCATATTGGCATGACTCAAGGGTTGTTAATTGTGTTGGCGTAACTTCGCCGTCAACCCTGACTGCGAGACAAATGTTTTTCCTGCTTTCTTTTCAAAAGTGGAAGACAGACGATGTGGAGAGGTCCATCATCATATTTGTAAGCGTAGCTATCAACGGCTGAACTGCTTAAACATACAAAGTAGCTCAGTGATTCATCTTTTCAGAATGGCAAAGCAGTTACTGACGTCAGTGAGCCAACATCACTTTCCTACTCCAAAATAGCAACTTGTTAATAATAAGGCACCTTACTTTAGTAAAACACTGTATTATTAATCTGGATTGTGGACGCGCTTTTGTTTGTTTAAATCCATCTGGAAGCCACCTCACCTGATGATGGAGATGAAAAGGTCTGCACACCTTTTGTTTACCCTGACTCCATTGTTTCATCCTCGAGTCAAACTCTCAGAGACAGACTGCTGAACCGGATCCTTTAAGTCTATGAATAGCATTGCCTGACAAGGTTTTTGTGTGTGTGTGTGTGTGTGTGTGTGTGTGTGTGTGTGTGTGTGTGTGTGTGTGTGTGTGTGTGTGTGTGTGTGTGTGTGTGTGTGTGTGTGTGTGCACACACGTATAGAGGTGGTGATGGCGGGTGGAGGACAATAGCTTGGGACTTGGGTTGACTGTTCTCCACATCAGACACTTAGGGACCAATCTCTGGATTGCCAGAAGTCCCTCATCAAATATTCACCGACCTGTCGTTCATCCACACAGCACTGGAAAGGCCTCAAGTGGGCCAGCCCTTTTTCACAGGTGATAGGCTGCTGCCGGTGGATATAATCAGACACTGTCGGACACGCAAGACACTACACTCTACAGCGGTACTGCTCTCTGGCTGGGAACATTGGTGCAGCTATGAGAACACGGCGGGGAATTATGTTTACGTAGCGTAATGTGATGGAAGATGTCGTTGTGTCCACACTTTGTCAACTGATAAGATCAAGTTGAATCAATAATATCAGATGAAGTTACCCGTTATTGCCCTGAACAAAGTCTGTTAGGTCTATATGCATAAGATAAACCTTTCCATCTTGCATTTAAATAACTATGGTTCAACAATGCTGACTGTCCTCCCACGAAAGTGTGGTTGAAAGTGTCTATCTCTTTGAAGAGAGGAAGGATGTTCAATATGAGCTGATGGACACAGAATACCCATGTCCTGTCCCTTCTTTGTGCCAGAGATGGGATTAGTCACAAGATACTATGGATATTAACGACTCTGGTTAAAACGAATATTACAGGTCATCAAATCCCCAGTTGCATGATTTAATTTCCACACAGCAGAACACAGAGGTAGGAAAAATTATTCGTTAGCTGTCAAGAAGGCTGCAGGAAGTGTTGAGTCCTGTCAAGAAGAACAAAAGATAAAGAAACATTTTTTTTTTCGCAAGGTACATCACAGCGATTATGTTTCAGCTGACATTCTCTGTCGATACACCTGAGACAGGTGACTTTTGCGTCCAGGGGATTAACTGTTATGGAAGGCACCGAGTGTCCCTATTGTCCCGGGCCAGAAACGTCACTAACTCAACGAGTTGGCCATGCTTGTAAGGATCCGACTCCACACACCAACCGCTAAACCGATGAAAGAGACATTGGTTCATCAATACAGATTAATTAATAAACAAGCAAAGGTTACACTTTGCGTCCCGTCCCCTCGCCCCCCCTCCCTACTCGAGAAACCCCCACCCACAAAGTATGAAACACTACCGACGTCCACTCTATGAATAAGTGATATCGTTTTTTTACATTTTTGACTCAATAATTCAAAAGACAATTGGCCCAACTTAATTGGTTGTGGAGCATTAAAGATTCACCGCGGCTCTTAAGTGCAACATATCAGAGCCCACTTATAAAGATGACAGATGGCCGTTTGTTGGCAATGGTGTCAGGTGAGAAGGCTTTTGTCATATTCGCACTTACCCTTGTTACACCTCCGATCGGGTGTTCCTTCCCAGGGCTTGACACAGTTTCTCTTCTTCTTTTTTTCGGGGCCAGGCCCCTGTGAATTATTGAGCTACCGCGATGCCACCGATAAAGTGCCCACCATAGATTCTCTGTCCATGGTGCATTTCAAATGTTTATTAAATGCTTGCTTTCAGCTCAATCAGCTTAGCACAGAGTGGAACAATTGTAGTATACTAGAATACATGTATACATTTTTCAGTTTTCAGTTTCAGTTAAAATGGATTGTGATTCATCCATATCGTAACGCTAACTTAACCTTACCTACTCCTGCCCAAATATATAATCTTAACTTTATGTTTAAGATTTACAATTGAATAAATAAATAAAAATCTGTCTCCTTGGTCATAGTTTTTCAAAGATGTTCCAACTAACTCTAATGTAACATTAAACCTCAACACACACACTCTTTATAGACATAGAATTTGTTTTAGGCCTGACCTCAAGGACAAAACAAAAGTGACAAGGACATCATACAGAATGTTGCCATATTTACCATATTGAAAACCATATTTAGACATCCTATTAACGCTGCATCTACAACATTGTAGATCAAGTTCCTTCTTGCATAAGTATACCCTTAAGTTAAACCTTGTTATTGTATTTAACCTCAGCACATATTTAATTATGTAAGCATAATTTATTATGTAGCTCAAGCAATACCCAGACCTCACCAAGTGAAATAACTTATATACTAAATAATAAAAGGAAACCCACATAATAAAATATATTAAATTTAGAGAGAGCAGTAACATTAGGAATTTTATTAAATTAGAAAATTGCGATAAACTTATAACACTTGCCTTTAAGCAATGCCATTTTTTACATTGAAAGGCTTTCTTGTATTAATGTAGATGAAACTCTCTGGCTTTAAACCTTCATAAACAAAATCAGGGCTTTAACCAAGGGCAAACAACAAAAATGAAGTTGACCGCAAATGTATTTATTTTTCTTCAACATCTGCCCTCTACTCTACCAAAGCTTTAATGCGGAACACAGGCCTGCCCATTTGTATTCATTTTAAGCACATCAATCACTGGTTTAATAAAGGGGTTAATTGCATGAATGCAGTCTATGCCAGTACTTTTGCAAGGGGAAACATAATTATATTCCAAACGTTGGTTTTTTTCTCAAGTGTTTCATCTGTAATGTAAAGACTAGTGTTCACAAAACACACAAAACATTCAACACACACATAGGAAAAGAGAAAGAAAAGAAACTCTATATTGTTCAAGTTAGAGGTTCATGTACACACACATGTCTTTGTGTGCTCAGCGTTTTGTACATTTCCCCTTTCTAATGGCCTAATAATTTAAAAGCACTTATGTTGGCTCATTAGTGCTAAGGGCAGGGAAACACCTGTCCATTTACCTAATGAACTCCAAAAACACCTCACTGCGTTCAGGGTCCAAGAAAATAAACGGCAAGAAGGCAGTGGCCACATCGTGGTCTTTAGACATGAAAACCTTCTCAGTGGCATGCTGATACCGAATAGGTAAACCCATGCCTTCTTGTTTTTGTAATTGATCTAATGAGACAGGGAGACTTAGCCCCAGGGGGCTGATAAATTAACGCTTTCCGACATAAGAGTCTTACTTTGGAAGCAAAGGGAAGATTTCAGGTTGCCCCAGGGCACAGTGGAAGCTTTAACATAGGAATTAACCAAACAGCAGTTTAAGAATGCAAGTGTTGTATATATACATATTATGATTATTATGTTACACAAGACACATATTTATGTGAGCACAGATGTGTGCACATTGGAAAAAAAAAAAAGAAGACAATTTGGGCAGAAAAAGTAAAACGGTGCATTTTGAACCCTTGATTTAAGCTACAGCTAGCAGAAAAAAATAATGAAAAGAATCAGGCCATGGGCCGAAAAAGGTTTGTAACCGCAGGTGTCAATGCATGTTTTTCTCATCTGGAAGCCTCCACTCCCACCCCCCACTGATTGACGACGGGTGACCTTGGAATATACTTGGGTCTCCCCGGGAGTCTGACCCCTTCTGCCTTCTGTGGTGAGACAGCAGCACGACTAGAAACCTGAGCGCTTCGTCCACCCTGGCTGTGTAAGGCATCCTACCCTTCCAGTGCAGTAATTAACCTGGCACTCACCTCCCTGTCCGCCAGCATCCACACAACAATCTAGCACCAGGCGGCACTTCACACAACAACTTGCACACAGGAACTTGACCCCTCTTTCTCTTCTTTTTCTTATACATCTCCTTTTCCTCCTTGTCATTCTTTTCTTCACAGTTTTCCCTCTGCTGGGGTAGAACCGGCGTACCTTGCGCACAGCAACTGTCGCCACGCTCTTTAATTGCCGGGTGTTTCAGGTAAAGCCACTTAATAGATCACTGCAGATGCTGTTAGCAACTGCTCACAAGTGATGTCATGTGCAGGTAAAAAAAGTGTTCATGATGTACAAATCAAGTTCTGCACCCTCTGTCTCTAGACACAGGCTGTTTTCAAAAAGGCAAGAAAACAGTTAAAAGTTATTTATTAAGTTTTAGTGGACTTCCAACACCGGTCGAAAAGTAAACTAAACAGCCAATAAAAGCAAGGGCACTTTGTTGGCCTGTGCTACGACAGGGGCACGCCTTAAATCAGACCAGAACAGCTTTTGCCAGGTTCAGAAAACGGGCAGTCTGCAAACTCCATACGGAGTAAGGGTTTGTATCGGCGAAACTGTCCCAGCACCTACACTTCCATTGATTATTTCTCCTCACAAGCCAAAGGAAAAGGCTGTTTTTCATTAGTGAGTAACGGCTTTGTGGAAAAAGTCCCATTGAGTTTGTCCGAAAGAGGGATTTTGAGGATTTGCCTTCCTGGGTCTAAAATAGGGCATAATACTGATTGTACACAAATGCATGGACCGATCAATAGTTTTATACTTCCTAACTGAGTAGTGCATTATGTCCCTACTTCAAATATGTGTTTTATCACAGCATGTAGAGTATACATTAAATGTTTAAAATGTAGTCTTTCTTAAAATGCTGTAGTCTTTATCAAGTTTAGATTACTTTGTAATTCTGGGGAGATTAAGTTCAAGAATATTAAACCCACCAGGGCACATAGTTTAACAAAATATTCCCCAAACACCTGTTGGAAGGATCAATTGCCCCATGCGTGTTATTTTCAGCAGAACGAGATGGACAGGCCGAGACATTTTAAACCCTCTGTTTAAATAGAAGCATGTCTCTGGAGACTAAATTGACACTTTAATAAATATAGATTTGCCTCAAATATCACTGCTTTTTGGTTAGGGTGAGGTCTAGAAAAAAAAAATTCTTGGAAGCATTGCCACACTAGAAAGCTTTTGCTTTCAAGTACAAAGTGATAGCTTTATCCTGGAAAATGTGTGACAAATGGGATGTATCTTATACTGTAAGAGTATAATGGATTTAGGGATATTCCCCAAGTTGACTAATACGAGAAACTAGCAAAACTAACAGCGCTAATACAATCTACTAGGTTATTTTTGCATGTTTCACTTTCTCAAAACACCACAGGTTCTTCTAAGTACTCCTTTGAAAGGCCACAATGCGTTGTCTCGGGATAAATGCTTTTT
The DNA here is from genome assembly GCF_902167405.1 of Gadus morhua. Taxonomy (NCBI): domain Eukaryota; kingdom Metazoa; phylum Chordata; class Actinopteri; order Gadiformes; family Gadidae; genus Gadus; species Gadus morhua. Next base: position 23,116,483 of record NC_044057.1, read on the forward strand.
TAAAGTGGAAGGTAATGAATAGCACTTTAAAAAAACAAACTCAAAAGCTCTCGTATCGGGTTTTCGATCCAAACTATTTCCAAGGGACAATACAGCCAGCGGAATCACAAAGCCAAAAAGGAGATGGAGACGGACAGATTTGATTAATGATCTCGTAATCTTTCCCACTTGTGATATTTTCATGGCACATATCATGCCTGTTAAAGTGTATTTATCTTCCAAACGACGGAGTGAAGTGGTGAAACCCAACTCTGGTCCCACCCAGTGAGCAGGTCTTTGTTGGGACGCGACACAGGCCAGGGGAGTGGATAGGTAGTGAAGTGCACCAGGTGTTGGATAATTGCCTCCATTTCACACGATGATATCACTTTGGCACTGAGTAACACAGGAGATCTGCTATCAAGCGCAAGAGAACCACAGGCACCTGTGTAGCAAGTAAGAGGAAACTTCCATTGTCGGTTCATGAAAGAAACCCAAGAAAATGCCTTGCTCCTAAGGGCCAGTGCATCTTATCTAACACTTTCTCATTAAATGTTCTCCAAAACAACTTGCTGACATACCCTCATTCAGTTGTTGCCTAAGTAGAATTGCTAAATAAACATGCATAATGAACCACTAACATTTTGGTCTTTTGTAATAGATTTGTGTAAATTAATCACTAGCCAGCCAGCTTGCTCTGACACTAACTCTTATTTTTCATTTGGACATCAATAGTTTTCATCTCAATCAAGTCATACTAAAAAAAAACTTGACTTGAATCCCAGCATAGTGATCTTTATCTTAATTTTTTGTGCATTAATTACAATTTGTACATTCTTTCGTTTTACTATCCTTTTGCATGTTGTTATACATACCACCACAAAACCATTGGTGAATGGTAATTTGTTTCCTAAAGACCTTTACTCTGTCTTTGTTTCCTCTCATTAACGTGAATAATAAAATAATCAAACAAAAACAACTCTGTGTGGACTTTCCCAGGTTTTCTTCTCTTCAGAGTGTGCTATCCATTACTAGTCGCAGGAGTCGATGAAGAAACAGCATTCATCCGTGCCATCGAACTGGAGGGAGGACTTAGGTTTGTGTCCCCGGGCCTCTTTTGGGAGCCTGTGCTTATACTGGCAGGCTTCCTCCTCGCCAGACCAACAGACTATAAATATGACCCTTCTGATTGCCCACATCCTCGCCCCTCAAAATACATTGCTGCCTGCTTTTCAGCAGGCCTGAGCTGAAACGCGGTACCTCTCTGGACGTGCTTCCACATCCTTCCCCACACATCTTCCCAAGTACAGAAGAAAATGCACCTAAACACACACACACACACACACACACACACACACACACACACACACACACATAAAAACCCACCTGAACACATGATCCAACAAATGGTCATTTTACGCGAAAGCCACCAGGAACTGGAAGCTCGATGAGGCCACTGGGTTGTTGGATTTACTCCACGCTAGTCGTGCCTCTGCGATTACCCCGCTCTCTGGCTGTCATTCCACTCCCTGCTCCGGGGCCTGGAGCAGGGTCTACTGTAAAGGAGAATGGGAGACAGTCATGGGGAACCGAGGCGGGATAGGGTCTGAAGGACTGACTCAGCTCTCCCCTCTACCCTCTGTGGGCCCTGAGGTGTCTGGCCCCGCCGCACATGAGGCCCGAAGAGGCATGAGTGTCGTCTTAAGGGTGACGGCCTTACGTGTACTACACACACACACTTATACACACACACACACACACACACACACACACACACACACACACACACACACACACACACACACACACACACACACACACAGGACTGTTACTGACTGCGGTTTAAAGAGTTTCATCACGCATTCCTTACCAATGACAAACACTGGCAAGAATGAAGAACAGAAGATCATTTTCTAAAAAAAAACAATGGAAAGTATAATGAAAAAAATACATAGTGGTGACGGCAGTTTACTGGGATGGAAAGAAGAAATTGCATTGAAAAAAACGGATGTTATGCAATTTATGCATTTAATGTGTCTCTGTGGCAATTTAAACATTTTTTGAGCAGACATATTATGTCAAATCGTGCATTGTTTTGTGTGTCCTTGTAGTGTGTGTGTGTCCCAAGTAGGCCTAACCGATTCCACTGGCCACAATCGAGTAGTCTACACAGGTAGACAAATTTAATTCTACACGAATTTACAGACCTCCTGCCAATCTTTCACGGACTCGTCCTTTTTTCCGAGACATGATCCCTTTAATAAGATTCTTATCCTGTGTCTCTTCGTTTGTGAGTTTTTAAGCTGGAAACGGGCTGCAGTTGTTTTCTTTGTGAAAACACCTGTCTAAACAGCCGCAAAGCCAAGGGCAAGCCTCGCCTGTCAGCGTCTGTGACAGCTCTCGACCAAAAAAAATGTCAGCAGAGACGATCCCAAAGACGTTCACTGAAGCGAAACAATGCATGTGTGTTGGAACGGCTCCAGCTGTGTTGTCTCTCCTCCACCGCTCGCCGTTAAAGGGAACTCCTGTAACGGAATCCTCGACAGCCAGACGAAGACATTAAACAACAGCTAAACTGTTAAAAGGTACAAATTATATGACGTATTAAACCCCGCCCCGAAAAATATAAGGGATTATTTTTATTCCGTTATCTCATCGCATTTATCTTTTGGTGTGCACGTGTTCAAAAGACGCGGTGTTGAATGACGTTGACGCAACAACAAAAAAGAAAACACAAAAAATGGTTAAACTGGAAACCATAGAACCTCTTCAAAGTTTCGGGAGGGCAACAAAAGCCTGAGCCATTTAAGTGATTCATAAATACAGCTTACAACCATTTATAAAAAGAAATATTGTATCATCTGTCCGGAGTGGGCTTAGGGCTCGTCCCGGTGAAGATTTAGGGAACAAAGGCCAGGTGCCTCATTAGCTTGAGGAGACTTAGCTTAGCTTCTATACAGGTGGGATCTCAGGTGCGCTGGTCAAGTTTCAGTTCTAATGCTTGGATTTCAACACAGGTATCCTTAATCTACTGATGTCCTCATAGGTTATAGCCCCGATTCCATCAGTCCCAGCTCATCCGAAAGAGCTCCAGGGCCTACCTTGGTCGGTTTAAGCAGAGTGAAAAATGGCCATGAAATCCAGGCCTGTTCACATTGTACTGAATGCTCGGGACAGCGACACACCTAACAAAGGCTGAGTGATGACAGCATCTGCATGCATTCAAATGTGTTTTTTTTGTTAAAACAACACTGCTCCTAACTGAATGAATACACCCTACTGGTCTTAATTCCCCAACAAATCATTTTATAAACTGGTTGGTTAAGTTCATAACTTCCAATGTCAAGTGAAGTCACTAGAGCACTGTATTAACAAGCCATACACATTGCGTTTTATTCCATAGGTGATTTTATATACAAAGAACAGCATGTTCAATAAAATGTAATTTAACAACCCAATTTAAAGTGTACATTTGTGATTTTCTTTCTCTTATCGTTTCACCTTTAGTTCACATGATTATGATTTGAAAAGGAGCAGGCCTCCGTGAAGAAGTGGTAACGAGAGAGACAGCTACTCACAGAATGAGAGGGAGAGAAAGATCTGTCACAGAACAATACCAAGAAAGAAGCTACGTTACAAATATGGTATAACAACATAAAATAAAGGCAGACACCATTAAACCACGTAACCAGAAGTAGGCTTTCTTTTATATTGTTTACAGTACAGCGTATATCCTCTAGTCTTTCATTAGCATTGCTTCAAAAAGTCATAGCATCGATGCAAACTCCTCTGCTCCCTAACAAATCATTTTATCTTTTAGCTGCTCAACTGAGTCACTTTGACTTTAATCAGCAAAACACAAATATATCTGTTTTGAAATGAAAGGAACACTATGAATATAAATAATCTGAAAGTTATTGATTATTTTAGGATGATCACTGATTACAATATAAGATGTAAATCTGAGGAACCATAAATGCACAAGAACGTATTGTCTTGTAGTTTTTTTAAAATAAAGGATTTCATTTTTTGTCATCTAAAAGTCACAAAATTAACACTTCTCTTTTAAGTAACACCAACACCACAGCACTGCTAATGCAAGCCGCTATTGGCAAATATAAAAAACTAAACTTAAGTTCACTCTACTTCTGTTCATATCACATATTTATCTTCCTATGAATATAGCAGCCCCATGGATGTAGAAGCCACTGGTTTAACATACAAACACAAGTACACACTCGTCCTTGAACACAGCTGGTAAATGCGACCCCAACCCATCCCCTCTTTGTACGTGTATCAGATAGTCCGACCTTTATCTGGGATCCAGCCGTCCTACGCTATAGCAGGAGGAGACGGTACAGAACGTTGGTCGGAAACCAGGACCTGCAAGGGGCTGAGATACGCTTTGTTTGTTGCTTCATTACTGAGAAATTACACCATAGTAAACTCATCTGAAACAGTGGATGAAGCTTTCAGAAGGGCATTTTAACATGTGTATTCCTTAATTGGCCAGACTGCATGGTGTTGATTTGAAACCACATTTTTGTTTTACAGTTGACTACTGCTGGCCGAGTTGGAGATCAGCAATGACATGCTTACAGCTCCCCGCCTCCAGCAACATGATTGTCGAAATAGATATGAAGCGAAACAAAGACATTAATTCATTCATTAAATTCCTGTTCACCAAGGTCTTAGCTCGTCTACCATCAGACTTAATATCTAAAGTCTAATAGCAGGCAAGAATAAATATGAGTGAAGGCCTTATCATTTAGACAGAACTTTCTTCGACTTAGATTAATATCTAAAGTCTGATTTGTGAGATTAGCCCGATCTGAACACCCCAACTGGAGGCAATAGCAGAAGTTTTAGCCGATAGCATTTGTGATACACTGTAGTTTTAAAACACAACGATGAGCTGAAAACCCAACACGTATGAAGGAACAACGTATGTTTATCGAAGATTTTGAAAGCATAGTGGACGCTCCCGTCTTCGTCTGCAGAAAACCAGGTTTTCTCTGCAGTAAGATACAGTCAAACAGTCGCACAACGAAACACAAGTTGGCATGAGTTTGTTCGACAATGGAACCGGTTCGATGGTAAGATATTATTGGCCATGGTTAAAGAAAAATAAACACTAAAAACACATTGTGACTTTAAACTGGGAAACACAAGAGGACTTATAATTTACAAAAGAAAATCTAGATTTCATACATGCAGAACTGGGATTCAGTTGCTTCTTCTCACTTACAAATACAAATAACACAGCAAGGCCAACTTAACAGGAATCCAATTGGTCATGTGACCACCAAACCCCCTGCCTGAAACAACGAATACTGACTTCCCCATCGAATCGTGAGCATGAGTGAAATTTTGTGTGTACGTGTGTGTGTGTTTGTGTTTGGGTGTGTGCGTGTCCTTAAGGGTAGACATGGGGACATGGGGGTAAGGGGATGGAATGGGGGGAGGGTGTGTGATCCAGAGTGGGCTTGAATCACTGGACCACGCACATGGAGCTTCGCTGGGGGTTGGCGGCCCGGGCCACGGAATCCTGACTGTAGTTCACGATGTCTGCCTTCACCACACGCTGCAGGCAAACACATAAACAACACAAGTTAAGAGGTAGAGCCTGAGTGGATGAGCGGGGGGGGGGTCCTCGACAGACATGGACCTTAGGAGCCCGAGCTAACCCTAACCCTAACCCTAAACGATTCAGCCATCCATGGATTTTGTCCTAACGTGACCGACCGTCTGGGCGCCAGCACTCTGGGTGAGCCAGGGGGTAGTTGGAGCTCAAACCTCTACTCCCTCTAGCCTCACCAGTGCCACAAAGGATGGTGGTTTACAGACAATAAACATGGAACAGAGAGGGGATAACGGTCAAGAAGGTTGAACATTAAGGCACGGCAAGGCAACTTCATTTATATAGCACTTTTCATACACAAGGCAGACTCAAAGTGCTGCACATATAAATATTGTCATACAATAAAATAAAAGATATGTAAAAGAAAATCTACTCAAAGAAATTAGTCAAATAGAAAGTTAAAAAGGCCTTTTAGTAATAAAATAGAAAATAAAGGCAGAGTTAAAAAAGCTTTTTATAAAGTGCAATGTATTTAACATTTAGCAGAAAGCTAAAGCAAACACAAAAATCATCAGTCTTGTTTTAAAGGTGCTCAGAGTTTATTCCAGCTATTTGTTGCATAGTAACTAAATCCGGCTTTCCCATGTTTCGTGTTTACTCTGGGGATAATTAACAGATTGGTCTCAGAAGATCTTAGTGGTCTAGAAGGCTTATGTAGTGGAAGCATATCAGTTAAATGTTTTGGGCCTAAACCATGTAGGGATTTATAGGTTAGCAACATGATTTTAAAATCAATTCTCTGACCCACAGGAAGCCAATGTAACAATTTAAGAATTGGTGTAATATGCTCAAATATTTTGGTCTTAGTTAGAAATCTAGCAGCAGCATTCTGAACAAGCTGAAGCTTCCTTAGAGTTTGTTTTGGGAGTAAAATAAATGTAAATCACCTGTAAGGAGACCATTGCAGTAACCATGCTTATTAGTGATAAAGGCATGTACAGGTTTTTGTAAGTCTTCGGTGGACATGAGCCCTCTAAGTCTTGCTACATTGTTAGGTGATAATATGCAGATTTTGTAACTGATTTGATGTGACTGTTGAAATGTAAATCTGAATCCATGATAACCCCTAGATTTCTGGCTTTGATTGAGGTTTTCATGGACAGAGAATGAAGGTGTTGGGTTACTTTAAGCCTTTCCGTTTTAGAACCAAATACAATTATCTCTCATGTCCTCATTTAGTGGAAGGAAATTTTGGCACATCCAGTCTTTCACTTGCTCAATGCACTGTCACAGCAGATCTATGGGCCGATAGTCGTTTGGTGATAGCGATACATAGATTTGCATGTCATCAGCATAGCAATGATGGTCAATATTGCTATTTTGCATGATTTGCCCTAGTTGGAGCATGTAGATTGAATAAAGAGGGTCCTAAGATCGAACCTTGTGGGACTCCACATGTCACGTTGGTTGATTCCGATACAAAGTCGCCAATGGAAACAAAGTAGTTCCTATTTAGTAGGTAGGACCTAAACCGACTTCTAACTGAGGCCCTGGCTTTCGACCCCCAAGACCCCTAAAAATGATTCATGAACATTGCATCTCATCTCTAATCTAAAAATCCAACTGGGGTGACTAGAGGAACTGTTTACTACTCGGGTCGTCTACCACGACTTCAGCAAGACAACACATACTTTGGCCTACTGAATGGAGCATATTTTGCTCCGCTGAGCGGTGTCTTGGCTAATGGGTCCTTCGTCCTGCGGGTAGTTCACCAGCTCAGCCTTCACGATCATCTGAGCGTGGGGTCACCCAGTCAGAGTGGGCCAGGGGGGGGTACGAAGAGGAGAGAGTGTTTGTAGAAGGATAACAAGACAGACGGCGGTAGGAAGGTGCAAGGACAGTGCCACGGCGGGAGGAGGACGAGGAGGAGGAGGAGGAAGAAAAATGAGAAGACCGGGGCAAGGCAGGGTTAGGACAATAAAACAATATTAAAACAGATGACTCAAGAGAACAGAAGCAAATTCAATAAATTAAAATGCAGATGGAAAAATAAAATTAATAATTAAAATGTAAACTTGATGATGTATCATAAGATGTGAACATTAAACAACAGATACACAAACACATGCAAATGCATTCACACACTCACAAACATAAACATATGAGGTCTCCATACTGGCTTAGAGAGGGGTTAGGACCAGACAACATAGCTGGGGACCAGCGGCTGGCTGGCCGGCTGATTTACGAGCTGTCGAAGCCTGGTGTCTGAGCCACTGAGTGATCCGCAACCTGGCTATCTGATCCTCTAGACAGGGGACCATGATGGAGCGGGCTCCCCGGAAGATAGGATCTTGTCCGGGGTCGTGACCCCCGTGTTTAAGCCCTTTAAACCTGACAATCGGTCGACGCGGCTTTCGCTGGTGAGCACATCTCATGCGCAGTCGACGACTCCTTTATCTTTGCCGACATCCGTTAAAACTAGGCCCCGCTTTCATTCCCTGACCAAAAGGCCGGTGACTGGACGATGCCTACGCCGCACTTGAAGCTACTTTGGGGGCTGGTCCACCAAAAGATGACCATTCCGTCCCTGACCAATGTTTTGTATCTTTAGCAGATTGATACACATAAGCAATTCTGAATTTGTGTCACATTTGCATAACGATATCGAGACGATCTCAGACAACAGCCTATGTTTTTGTGTGTGTGTCTTCGTACTGGCATTGACACTGACCGTCTAACTGACAGTAAATTTAAGCCAAGCACTTAAACCCAGCAGAGCCCCCCAGTATTATCCTAGATTTAAGCACTTGGCTTTATTGAGGCAGCTATCAAGGAGGTGACGGAGAGGAACAGAGTCAAACGCCTTCATTAACCCACGCCGGCTCCGGCTGGGTCAGCAGGGAGCAGCACTGGGAGTAGAGGGAGGTTGGGGGCTTGAGAATGTATCCAGCCTTGCCCTCACGGGAGTTGTGGGAGGGGTGGGCAGGGGGTCCTGACCCCTCAACCTCCAGCTCAGGCTCATCAGCCGGTGCCCAGCCAGCCTGGCTCCAAGCGGTCGTATCAGGGGAAGGATTAATGCTTCTGGAGGGGGGGGGGGGGGGCCTGCCACCAAGGGGCAACACAGCCTGATGCTGCGAGACCACCCCCGCACCACCCGTTCGGACCCGTGCCGGTCGAAGGGAGATAAAGACTATAAATCAGAGGGGCGAAACCTAACCTCCTCACCCTAAAAACAGAGCGCGTACCTCTGACCTCCATGGCTCCACGCACTAACGTGGTCAGCGTGGGGCTGTGTACAGATGGGTCCCGTCAGTGGCAGGTAGGCCGTCACAGGAGTCCGGCATAACAAGGCCGTGTTTACTCTGCGGAAGGCCCTCTACGGCTTACGGCGACCCCCGCTGACCCCGCGTGGCCGACTCCCCTCCGCGCAGAGCCTGGCTCGATGGCGGCTCCCGCGTTCAGACGCTATTGATGTCCCCCCCCCCCCGCCGATGCTACTGGGGGAGTGGGCCGAGGTTGTAAAGCCACAATTGAGAAAAGATGGAAAAATGATACAACTGGAATCGCTTTTGTTTTTCCCACCCAGGAAGAGGAGAGGGTGTTTGTCTAATGGCTTAGGAGTCGGCTACATACACAACTTCCTGGAAGTCAGGAAAAGGAGACAGAGGTGTGATTTTTTCCCCCCTGGTCTGAAGCATTGTTGGCTTCCTTTGAGGAAATCAAATTCATTTATTTAGTTTTCTGGTCCCCCATGACACCTTATTTTCGGCTTCATACACTCAAAGAATGTTATTTGTCCCTCCTGAACCACAACTATTTTCCACCAGGATGCTTTGGAACTCACTGCCGTTTGGAGACCCTCGTTGTTGTCAAACCTCATTCAAACAAAAGCCCTGTGAAACCCCCAAGACCGTGATTATGACAGCTATTTAAAGAAAACATGGTCGGGGAGAGAGTCAGTGATCGGGTGTGAAAAAGACAAGAGGGAGAGAGAGTCAAGGGGGAAACTAGAGGGTGCGGAACAAAGAGAGAGAGGGGGAAACGGACACCATCGTGGCCCACCTGGGATTGCTCCATCTCAGCCTTGTTGAGCTTCACTCCCAGGATCTCAGCGGCCACCCGCTGGAAACAGAGGAACACCTGACGGGGGGGGGGGGGGGGAGCGACAGGTGATCAGCAGATACACACATCCCTGTGTAGACACACACTCTTTCATCAACGCGTCTGACAAGACGAGCGCTTTTTGGCCGGCTCTTACCGAGTCCCCCGTCTTGGCCGATACGAACTGACTGATGAGGCCGTTCTCTTGGCAGAAGCGCTGGTGTTTGTCCGACTTCACCGTCCTCATGTGCTCCAGGTCGACTGTGGCGGAGCAGAACAGAACACGGCTTTGAGCAACACAGCGTTGTGAGGCAAAAAGGACACACACAGGGAGAATCTTCTCAGGGCAGTGCTGGGCTGATTGCCCGTTGCGTTCACACATCTTATTCACAATAGGGTACCACAATAGGACTTCTATTCTCCTAAATAAACCCTGATTTATTTGATCCTCGATCCTCTATGGCCAGTCCGGAAAAGAAAAGGTTATATACCAAAGGCCCAGCGTTCCGTGAGTGACAATAAGGCCTTGATGAGACACATTCCACTGCAGCCGGGCTCACACCTTTGGGCTCAGCCCTGGAGCCTGAAGACAGCGGCACCTCCACAACAACAGCTGCTGCAGACCCAGCAGCGGCCCAGCTGTGGTAAGAGAGCTCCTGCACAATACGAGGAGGAGCCCAGGAGCCCGGCTGAATGACACATTACAAAATATAAACGGGCCTTCAAGGTGAACACATGGCCGACTCCCCCGATGCATCGGCTCTCCGTCACGTCCGGGCTGATTTACTGCCGGGGCACAATGGTCGAGGCGGCTTTGCTTACTCGCCCCATTGTGCCCCCACCACCCCCCCCCCCCCCCCCCACCGCTCATTGGAACGCTGTGCGGTGACACCAGGGAGTCTTGCCTTCCTCTCTCTCTTCCCCCCCCCGGCCCCCATAGGGACAGGGGTCAGGCCCAGGTCGATGGGGGGAGGTCACCCAGGGGTCTCGTCACTGAAAGCAATAGCTTCTCCCCTTTGTGTGTGTGTGTGTGTGTGTGTGTGTGTGTGTGTGTGTGTGTGTGTGTGTGTGTGTGTGTGTGTGTGTGTGTGTGTGTGTGTGTGACGATGGCCTGCCACGCCCGGTATCTGGTGCGAAGGTGTCTGTGTGAGCCGGAGGAGATGCAGGCTACTGTACGGTGTTGCGTTTCTCCCCCCCCCCCCCTTCACCTCGCCTCCCCTCCCCTCCCCTCCCCTCTCCTCACTCCCTCCAGAGCTTTTGCTCTTTGTGTGAGGTTTTATTCAAGCTGTCAGAGCCCCTAGCCTGTTCCCATGCTTCTCAGAGTCTGTGTGTGTGTGTGTGTGTGTGTGTGTGTGTGTGTGTGTGTGTGTGTGTGTGTGTGTGTGTGTGTGTGTGTGTGTGTGTGTGTGTGTGTGTGTGTGTGTGTGTGTGTGCACACATGAGGGAAAATAAGGGAAGGAGGGGGGAGGGGCAGACACACAGCGAAAGACAGAAATGTAAACATCGCCGTACTCCAGTATTATTATTATCCAAGTAAGTTGTATTACCTATAAAGTGTATAAAGACAAAAAAAACAAAACAGGAATATATATGAACCCCCCCCCCCCCAAAGTGACTTATAAACACAGACCTTTCTGGTCAAGGACGGGACGCACTCACGCAGAGACGCAGGGCGTCCAGAGCAGACAGTGGCGTCTCTGCCCGTGCATAAACAGAGCTGTCCGGCGGGCGTCAGAGGGTTATTAATTCCAGTCATTAAGTGTGGAGGTACCCGGCATGCTACCAGAGGTAAACACCTCTAATCCTTTGGATCCTGCACACTTGGGAGGGGTTATCCATCAAGGGTGACGCTCAAGATTAGCAAACGCTAACAAGCCGCCCCTGAGCCCGCGGGAAGCGTTACTGTAGAGTAGAGGTGTTGGGGGGGGCTCTCATGAGAGTCGAGGAGGGGCTCACGGGAGAGAGGGTGGCACGGCCGATCGCGTAGAGTACCGAGCACAACATGCTAACTCCCAATCTACACCGATCTGTATCGTTGTTACACGTACGTTTCAGGCATATGTTGTGAATTATTCAGCCATGGTGCATGGAATCGCAGAGAAAGTCCCCATGACGTCCATCTTGTGTCTGGTTTTGTTGCATACGTAATATAGGAGATCTGTTTGGTTTAGTGGTTCAGATGTCTGACTTCAAGATCCGGGTTCAAACCCAGATACACTCAGTCCACATATAGTCACACATAAGTGAGATGCCCAATACCTACCTGTACCTTTCCAGTGTATGTGTATTGGTATGGAGTACAGAAATGCAAGTGTTGTACGCTTGTGTGTATCTGTATGGTGTACAGATACGCAAGTGTTGATACATAGATTTGTTATCATGAAAATGAGAAATGAGTCTGAAGGAAACAGGTAGTTTTGAGTTTTGATTTCTGACCTGTTAATATTGTTTAAAGAAGTGGGGTGGGATTGAACCAGTTTTTACTTCTTCCCACCCCTTTTCAAATATGTTTTTTTATATATAGAGCATTTTTTTTATATAGAGTGCTTGGCGGCATTATCAGTGCAGAAGTCACTAGGGCTGACTCCTGTTGATGCATTATTATTGTTCTTTTGTTGTTGCATATTTGAAATAAATCATTCATTCATTCATACCTTAATTTAAAATATCCACTGCAAAATCGCTTTTGTAAAAGCGCAACAAAAAAGTGTAAAAAGCGCTAAATTACTTCAAAGTAAATGGATGTAAAAAAACAAAACAGGGTGCTGCAGGCATAAACAGACTTGAACTGTTAGTGTTTTTCCATGGATTAAGAACAACTACTTAGAGTACAAGATAGGTAGATAGGCCCCTGCTCTCACGCCAGCGTACCCCGGCAGCATGTGGCATCTGTCTGTGTAAACGGACCGCAAACCGGCTAATCCCACAGTTTTAGCGCATCGCTCCGTTTCTCTCCCTAATGTACCCTGTTCCCCACTTATCAGGTCGAAACCATCTCGCCGGGATGATCTGGTTTCCCTCCGTTTCTGTCAAACTCTACGGCTCCTAGGAAGTGACTGCAAAACACGAAATAAACTGTTTAGGCCACCGAGTGCCGGGGAGATAGCCGAGAGGATCATCACTCGTGGTGAGCGATGGCTCTCCCTCACGCCGGTCACCAAAAGTGTTTATTTAAAGGGGTCGGGCCCCACCATCGCTGGGGTGCGTTTTAAGACAACTGCCTGGGGGATTAATATCTATTGGAGCCGGGCGATCGGGGCCCAGACGTGAGGCGACTCGCTAATTTGTTTAAAATGTTGAATAACTCCGGGATCTCTCTGCGCTGGTGCAGACGGCGTGGCGGCCAGAGGAACCGCGATCCTAATCAAATGTTTATAAGAGTACACTAACACAAAACCTATACAAAATCCAGCAGTACGAGCGGACAGAGAAGACCTTCTACCAAACGGGTGAATCACACCACTTATTAACCACCAAACATACACGTCAATGTATTGTGTTTTAACGCTGCTATAAAACCCCTTGCACTGCTTTTACACACAGTTTATTGATCGAGAATAGATTTTTAAGCTGGATGCAATAGTGTTAGGCGAGGGGGAGGGGGGGAGGGGGAGGGGGGGAGGCTGGGTGGGAGGTCGCAGTGGGTAGTGTTGGACGAGGGCCTCCATGGGGTCAAGTCGTAGCCCAGTGAAAGTTATAGGTTAGCCTATTAGGACTCCCTGCCGTGATCCTATTACAGGACACTTTATAGCTTCAGAATGACTTCATGCCTTTAACATGCAAGTTGCTCAATGTCAAACAGTGGTTCATCTGAAGCCTGAAGGTGCCTGGAAATTGATGTTGGATAAACGGAAATTATTAGATTGATGAACTATAATTAACTACGGAGAATTCCCCTTCCCTCATATCAGGCCCGGCTAATTCTAGTGTCATTTTTAGGGTTAATTTTAGGGCTGGGTTTTGCCAGGTACCTCACAATTCAATTCAATTTGATTCTTTAGGTCTTTATTCGATTCGAAATTGGTTCGATGCGATGCGATATTGATCCAATTGCTTCGATATCGATTCAATAATACGTGCAGATGACAAAAACACCTAAATATTATTTAGAATTAACCATTTTATAATGAATTAACCATTTCATTGTGCTTTAACTAGCAAAAGGGGAATACACCATTGTATAGTATTATTCCTGAGCTAAACTTGCAGCATAAAAGTTATAATCATAACATGGAAAAATGTAAAAGGCCATGTATATTTAGGCATACTCGCTTTTAGATTACAATGACGGAGTCAATTTTTTTTTTTATGGAAATAATCAATTTCAAAAAATTCTGAATCGAAATTGTATAGAGAACAAATAAATTGCAGTGCATTGGTGAATCGATATTATTATCCATCCCTAGTTAACTTCCTCAACCTAAATGTTGTGAATCTAAGGTGTCTCAAAGGATTATGAAGAACAGCTTGGGTGCAATGAACTTGATTACATTAACAAAAAGGAAACTAAGTAAATGAATGCAATGTAAACCTAAACCCCATCTCTTCTAAACTTGCCAATGACTTGTGTCTCCATGCAACAGGTTAAGCGCCGCTGAAATTCGAATCCATCCCAGCACAACGCAAATAAAACACATAAAACAGAACCTCAACAAATATCGGTGTGAATTATTATTTTGATCGGTGAACCGTTTAAAGACTTTATTGAACTTTTAAGCATTACAGGTGCCAGTAAAAGTATCACAACCGAGCTACTTAAATTATTTGATTCTCCAGAAGGTAGCGTTTAGCATCCAGCTGCTTTACATGGTACGGAAAGAGCCCATAAAAGTGTGAGTGTTCTGGTATAAAAGATGGCTTTACACTTTTAACAACTTCATCGCTATAGAGAACTTCACGCAAGCCTTTCGTCATGCAGCGGGCAAAGTCAAACAATGTTAACGTCAACACCAACAAAGCCGTCTTAACCCCAGTTTAGGAACCTACGGCTTCATGGGCTTGAGGTCCACCCAGCCCGCTGGCTGGACTTTAATGTAGAGAGATGTAGTGGACCCTTGGAGTTCTCCCAGCTCTCTCTGAGACACTGTGCAGTCATTCAGAAGCCCTGAAGTAGCCCGGGCTTTCAAAGGCCACTCCGGGGTATTTTATTAGCCCCTCACAGTGGAGGCATTGTTTACAGTCAGCAATGTTTACTTTATGAGAGCCAGGACATCTAATTTGATGTGACAAGTGGCCTCAACCATATCACTATTTCTGGCTACCAAAATAATGTAAATCCCTTTTTCTATATATTCATACATACATTCAGCATAGATAACATTTCTCCAAACAAATCCAAGAGTGTTTGGTTTCAGACGTCTAGTTCCAGGAACCCCCGATCAAGGAATCAATCCTTTGTGCGTACCCTCGAGGTCGATCGCGAGTGAAATCGTCAACAAGCCGTGCTATCGGCCGCGATCGCGGCGTGATGTTGTGGAGGTGGGTTGGGGGGTTTGGGGGGGGGGGGGGATCCTCCTGACATCCTGAGACAGAGTGCTCTTTGTGCGGGGGGCCGGCCCTGCCTCGGTGGCCTGCAGCCGGGCCC
The DNA here is from genome assembly GCF_902167405.1 of Gadus morhua. Lineage (NCBI taxonomy): Eukaryota > Metazoa > Chordata > Actinopteri > Gadiformes > Gadidae > Gadus > Gadus morhua. Next base: position 23,131,728 of record NC_044057.1, read on the forward strand.
CCGCTCCACCGGGGGACCCGCTCTCCGCCGGGTCAGAAGTGTTCTGTCGACAGCTCATTGATCACAGCTCATCCTGTCACCCGAGCGCCGCGCCAAAACACCGCGCCGGCGTACGTGTTGGCCCCCCGGTCTCAGCGGCCAGCACACTTGGGCGGGTGCGGCGGGTGTTTGTGCGCACACACACACACACACGTACACGCGCGTGTACACACACATACACGCGCATAGGAGTACACGCGTACACACACACACGCGCACGCACGCACGCGTGCATAGGAGTACACGTGTATACGAGTACACACACACACACACACACACACACACACACACACCATTAGAGATTGGTTAACAGCGGCCCCATTGGACAACATTTAGTGTGCCGTTGCACTCCACTGCAGGAATGTAGAACAGTGCAGGGGGGGTGGGGGGGCCGACTTGGCTCCTGTAACTGCCATGTTAAATCACGGAGGGCCCTGCTGGCTCAGTTAATGGGCTCCGAGGAGCCGTGAAACGTGAAACAAAAGGCCCAGTTCTGAGCCGACCGCACAGGACGCTGGCCGGGGGTTTCACTGCCGTGTCCTCGCCGCTCCCGCGTCGCTGTTAAACTAAGTGGAGTTTTATGGGCGAGGGAAACCGTGCTGCTGAACACCCCAGGGTGGGGCAGCACGGCCACCCGGACCTGACGCAGCAGTCCCAGGCCGCCATAGGGAGGGCCTTGTTCACCGGTACCACCTCTGGTGACATATCCGGGTCAATTTGGGATCATAAAGCATAAAGTAGCAGAAGTGTAATAATGTAATGAAGCATTGGGCAGGCCTGTGATGACGGACCGATAAAGCACAGCATTTATTCTGGATGTGAGAATGACTTTTTTGACGTCATGATTACAAAATGAAAGCCCCGTACGAATCAGAGACCAAACCTCTTTGATGGGGAATCAAAAAAAAAGTAACGCACGCACGCACGCACGCGCGCGCGCGCGCGAGCAAGCGAGAGGAGCGATCGCGCGCCGACCAAAGAGAGAGAGGGCAGCAGCGACGCGGTTTCCATGTTCCGTGCTTCCTCTAGGAGGAGATTGTGGCCACGGCTCCACATCAACTGCTTATTTGTCTCCGTGTCCACGACGCCGGCCCCGCCCCCCCTCCTTCCAGGAATTCCTCTACATAAATGTTGTGGATCGGCGGTGCTGCTGGTGGTGGTGGTGGTGGCGGCGGCGGCGGCGGCGGCGGGGGCGGGGGCGGGGGCGGGGGCGGGGCTGGGCTCCGTGATGAGGGCTCCAGGCCGCGCTCGGGTCAGGTGGCTGAGCCGGCGCGCTGTGCAACTCAAATGGCCCGTGACTCGCCACACAAGAAGGCATCGCCGAGACTGATCATCTCCTGCATGTGCAACAATATTTGCTTTATGGATGGCTAAAATGAATGGAGGGACTTTTTTCCACGCCCGCAAGGAGAGAGAGAGAGAGGGCCGGGGGTGCACTCAGAACCCCCCCCCCCCCACACCCCCACCCTCTCGGGGTCAAGGGGGTAGGCACAGATAAATCTTAGCGTCGGAGGTTGAACCTGTGTGGAGTGCACCAGCGACATCAAGTCGGGTGTCAATCAAAGTTTAAAGGAAAGAAAAGGAAAAAATAACTCGCACTACAAACAGTTACAGATTACTTATTTTTTTGCTATTTCGTACATTGCCAAAGAGGCACACTCCATCTACAGGATATTCCATCCAATAAAACCAAAAATAAAAGCAGGCAAACCCCCCCCCCCCCCCCCCCCCCCCCCTCTAAGGCAGTGGCGGCTGTTTTATCTGGCCTAAAGCGACCACACATTAGCAGCGTACAGCTGGGATTCTCCTCTCACTCGGAGGAGGCCGTATCTCTGCCTGCCATCTCCCCCCCACCACCCAACCACCCCCCCACCTCCCCCCCACCCCCCCACCACCCCCCCAAGCCGTACGGAAAAGAGCGGCCCGCGACAGTCCGTGTGGTTCGCCGACACAATTTGATTGGCGCGTCCGTTCAGAACCCCTCGTTTCCTTTCAATAAAAAATTTGAAGAACCGTGAAAAGAATCTGAGTTGGAGGGGGTGTGTGTGTGTGTGTGTGTGTGTGGGGGGGGGGGGGGGGGCCTGGATTCTTTGTATACCATAAACATTCCCAGTCTTCACCCAGCCACACAGCGTGTCTAACTGGGCCTATATATTGTATATGTGTGTATATATATATTTATATATTGTATATATAATGTTTTACGGCGACCGGCCTGTGGTTGCTTGCCCCCCCCCCTGCACAGCCCATCCAACACAGGCTCTGCTGATGTGTGCATCCCCTTCGATAAAGGTGGGTGTAGACGGGGCAAGGTAGGAGGTGAGGGTTGGGGGGGGGTTGGTTGTAGACGGGGATATGAGTGCTGGGCTTTTGTCCCACCGCACGTCTATTGTGGCTAAACCTTTCCCCCGGGGGCAATTAGGAGCTTTTAGTTTGTTGTAAGAGGACCTAAGTACGAGCGCGCCGGGCCAGGAAAAACATTTCTGAGCTCCACCAAAAACAGAAGCGCATTGAGCCAGGCCCCGGCTCCACTGGACCTGTGAGCATCTCTCTATTAAGAAATGTGCGGCCTTACACTGAACAGAGACAGAAACTGTGGCAGCTTTACAGGGACGGGGGGGGGTTACACAGGGTTGAGGGAGCAGAGGGGAGGGGAGAGAGGGGAGAGGGGGGAGGGGGGTGGTTGTTCAGCTCCACCCTCGGAGCTCGGAGCCAAAAGGACTAACAACTAAAAAGACGTGCGCTGTCGGTGGCGAGGGTTACGCCTGGAGAGAGGAGTTTAAAAAAAAAAATGCAAAAAACACAAATAAAGGAGGTTCATGATGCGTTTTAACATTCCGGGAAACGGACACAGGAGCGAGGGAGAGGGGGGGGGAGAGAGAGAGAGAGAGAGAGAGAGAGAGAGAGAGAGAGAGAGAGAGAGAGAGAGAGAGAGAGAGAGAGAGAGAGAGAGAGAGAGAGAGAGAGAGAGAGAGAGAGAGAGAGAGAGAGAGAGAGAGAGAGAGAGAGAGAGAGAGAGAGAGACGGAGACGGAGAGAGAGAGAGAGAGAGAGAGAGAGACGGAGACGGAGAGGGGGACAGAGAGGGAGAGAGAGACGGATCAACGGGCGGGATCAGTTGTAGCCTGCAGAACACAAACACACGCCGTGGTGTTTAACACAACAGCGCCGGCGAGCCAATGAAAAGAGCCGAGTGTAAGTAAAAGAGGCAACTGCAGGCGGGCCAAGTGTGAGAGCAAACACACAGGACTTTATCTTATCGCACGGCCCCGAGTGTTTGGCTCAGAGAGCCGTGTTTGCACAGGGCCGGAAAAAATAACACAAATAACACTAATGTCCAAGTGTGTGTGAGAGATGGAGAGAGATAGAGCATCTTGGAGAGGAAGGGGAAGAAGAAAACTGGGTGGGTTGGGAGGTCGGAAAAATAGCGCGATGGCGAGAGAGAAGAGACGGCGAGGATCGTACGAAGAGTGGGAGACTCTCTTCCCCCCGTGGCGGAGAGTGGCGGCGGCGGATCCGAGCGGAGGTGCAAAGGCGTCAGAACCTCCACAGCGTGTAACAAAAAGAAGAGAGGGAGAGAGAGAGAGAGGGAGAGAGAGAGAGAGAAGAGGGAGAGGGAGGAGAGGGAGAGGGAGAAGAAGCCGTGAGTGATGAGGAGGGGTTAAGAGAACTGAACCCATTTAAGTCACCCAAATAAGGGCTGGGGGGGAGGCTGATGGATGATCCGGAGTTCCTGAGGGAGACAGCGCAGCCAGGGGAGGTGGATTGGGGAGGGGGGGGGGGGGGGGGGAGACGGCTGGGGAGTGAGCAGCTCTCCGGTAATTCCCCCCCCCCCCCCACCCACCGCCGTCTCTCCCGCTTTTAAATAAAAACAAGATTGGTTTTGATAAACCGCATCATGAGGACACGTCTGCGCCCGTGTCTATGCGGCAATAAGTGCCCCTCGTTCCTGATGTTTTCACTGATAATTGTAAGAATAACATTCAAGGTTGACAACCAGAGGAAAAATAAACTCGAATATGAAGATGTTGTCATATCACCGCGGTTGAAAATAGAATAAAAGTCTTCTTCTTTTCTTTAACAATTACTTCTCAGCGTAATTCTCCGATACAAAGATGGGGAAGAAGTTTGAACATTTACACAGCAGATTATAACATTAATAACGCACGACATTGTATCCCCCGGTCGATGCTTTATCCCCCTTAAACGTTACGACGACGTTGCGTCTCTGAACAGTGCAGTGTGCTCACGTTGCTCCGATGTAATAAAAAACGGTTATAGCGTGTTTAGATAGACCGAGAGCCGAACATTCTTCCATTACCAACCGACCCGTTCCGAGAAATCCACTGACCTCCGCGAGGCCATCCTCCCAACGCACACGCACACACACACACACACACACACACACACACACACACGGCCGGTCAATAAAAAAAATATATATTTCACTGGCTTCCCCTCTGAATTGTTACAAGTAGTGCCGTTGTTTAACAGCCACCTTATTTCAGGTCAAACTTGTGGAGGCCATGGGAGCCACGGAGTACCCTGGCTTAACAAGCACACTTAACCCCAGGCCAGGCCAGGCCCGGCCGGGTCCAGCCGGGCCAGACCAAAGAA